>NC_068998.1:53471640-53476640 GCF_001194135.2 Octopus bimaculoides
ATATATATATATATATATATATATATATATATATATATATATATATATACACACACACACACACACACACACACACACACACACATATATAAATATATACTTATGTATGTATGTGCGAATAAGATTACCTGTGTTCGTATCTGTACATCAACATCTTAGCTGATATGTAAAACATTTTGCAAATATTTCCTCTTCGCTGTCGTTCCCTCTTTTATATTATTTAACACCTGTGTCTCTGTACAAGCATTTGCATTTCATTTGTGTATTTCCATTGTGTCGATGTTACATCAACACAAGACTGATCTCTATTCTGCAGAATTTACAGTCTTGGACGTTAATGCCACACACTTTCTTGACATTATTATTCCCAGGATTTCTTTCCTCTTTTCCATGATTTCTCACAAGTTAAATTTTCTGTTTCTATTTCTTTACAAATGGCGAATGCTAATGAGATTTCACCGAAAGATTTTAACAATACTCAACATTCTCATGGCACTATTATAACTTGCCTTTAAGTTACGATATATATATAATATTCGCATTTTTGTTCAGTGTATAACATAATGCCATGGAAGATCTACTGTTCTGTCTATATAGAGATTGAAAGAATTTGTTCAAATTGTTGTAAGCAGAACAGGCCATAATCGAGGTTGCATTACTTCTTCTCTTAACACCATAATTCATTTTCCTCGATCGCCTCCCTCCCTGCCACATATCTTGAGCAAGCCATTTATTATTTTATTCAGTGAATTATTCTCTATCCCTCCATCGTGTCTTTCTTACAACGAATTTTTCTTTTGAATTGATAGTGTTGAATACTTCTTTACGTAACCACCAAAACCATTATCTTCTGCTTGATACAATATTCACAAACCAACGGACAATCGGAACGCTTTTCCTTGATCCACACTACTATCGACGTTGAATTAGTCATGCATTTCAATGGCTTTCTTCTGCTTCTGTTCCGTTTTTCCCCAGCTCTCGCTGCGTACTCAGCAAACTACTGCTGCAGCTGTTGATTGGCATTTTCTTATTTTCACTACATTTATATTCTAAGCTTTGTAAAATATTCATTCCAAAACTTGTTATTCATCCTGTCCCCTTACAGTCTGTCAAATTTAACATTGCAAAAATATTCTGAAGTATTTATCCCAGAGACTCTGTCTGTCTGTGTGTGTGTGTGTGTCTTTGTGCCTGGGGGGGGGGCGTGCGTGTGTCATGGCGTTAGTCCTTCAAATGCACTTGAATTTCTCCTAAATGTCTGTACTACTACTTCATTATTAAATACATAAGATTCTTTAAGCAAATTACATGAGAGATTCACTTGGCATTTATTCAATCTACTGAAATAGCAGCCAGATCTACCTCAAACCGTACCTTACAGTTTGACAAAATAAAGGAATAGTTTCGTTACCGTATTTCAGGGGGAAATATTCCAGCAACAATGTCAGTGAGAGTTGTGAAAACTTTAGTGTCTCTGATCATGTTTTTCATAAACCACACAGAATTGGGCAGGAATAAGCAAAAGGACATTATCGCAGCTTCTCCTTTTGTTATCGAAAGATCAGCAAGGTTCTTCAGACGATGTCTTTTTACCACCTGATTGAGTACTGTTAAATATGAAAACATCGATCTTTTATGGTTATTGAAAATACTCAAACATACCGAAATATATCTGGCATTTTACCTGACATCGGCTGGGAAAAATATTCGAATCTTTCCGATAATTATTGTTTGTTTGTTTTTTTTTTTTTTTTGGCACAGTACGTCTTTACAAGACATTATAATTGCGAGGCATTTTTGTTCCGGTTATCGTTTTTCCTTGTTTTGTCTATCGTGTGCCAACGTGTATTTGGTGACGGTATGGCTGTTAGTTTAAAAAACTTGCTTTGCAACCAAAGAATCCGAGTTCAGTCTCACTGTGCAACATCTTAAGCGTCTTCTGATATAGATCCGGAAATACAAATGCTCTATCAGTGAATTTGCTAGACGTGGATTGCCTGGAAACCTGCCATATATATATATTATAATCCATCGCTGCCCAATAAATCTAAGATGGCCTACATTAGAAATGATATCTACAGGGTACGCAGTTAATGCATCGACGCAGGGACCAAAATCGCCGACATCAGACAATTTTTTAAAGACCTGGTAGACAACGGCTATCCATATCACCAGACCACCTGAGAAAACCCACACTTACACATTTTCATAAAAATGCCGCACGTTAACGGGAAACAAAATGCTGCAATCAGCCGTGAAATCCGGAAGGATAGATTGAATGTAAGACTGACACACGTTTAACCTGCTCTCAAGAGAACACATATATATCCATATGTACCCCTGTTTGCGTTTTCGCGCCGCAAAACCTGCTCCTACTTGTTTGGGCATGAACTCGTCGGAGAGCGTGTGACTGAACATACGAAATGTTCAGTAGGCAGTCGACACCCGTAGTTAACATTTGCATACTGTCCTTCTCTTCTAGATTGTGAAAGCGTACCATCACGTTGAATCTAAATAGAGTGAAATTTGAATACTTCATTTTTTTATGGGCATATAAGGGTTAACTGAAAACAGGCCGTGAAAAAACTTACTTTATTTACAACAGCCAAATGTTCTGGGAAATGATGAAAATATATGAAAATATTTGGCGGTGGCGGCGGTGGTGCTGTTGATGGTGGCGACAACGATGACAACGATGTTGATGACGTTGTTGGTGGTTTTGATGCTGATTGCTGTTGTCATTTGAGTCGTTCGATATTTTCATTGACGTTATCAGTTCTTGCCGATGCTTGCAATAGATTTCTTGTTATCTGTTCCTTGAGTTCACTACATTATTTCCCGGAGTTTTATTATTGTTTCCATTTCATGTTCTTTATGATATTGCTGCAGGACTGGCAGAGATGCGTGGGTAGGCGGTTGATTTTTGTGTTGGTGTTGGTGATAGGTTGTGTAATCATCGTTAATATTATTGTTATTGTTGGTAAAAACAACCATTTTCAACCTCGATTGTATCATAGAAGAACTGATGTTGTCAGAGTTAACACGAACACATTTGATTTATATTTCTTTGTAAGATCTTCAGAATTTTTTAACTTTTTTATTCTCTTTGACAAGCGAAAATCCAAGGCAGATGTCAGCTTTATCGTTATCGCTACCATAACTGTCATCGTTCTTTTCCCATGCTCCCGTTACTTCAAACATCAAACTTGTTGACAATTTCAATATGGTTTTCCTGCTGACTACAAACGACGGGAAAAAAGAAAATAGTTATGTTTCCTGAAATTAGGTTAAGGCACAGAGAGTTTTATGAACTGTTTTCAATCACCAAAAATATGTTGAACTATATTAACGCTATTAATTCAAAATTTCCGCTAATAAATTGATGAATGACACACTAAACTAACGATGACTAAACTGAACCCAGTAATTTACTGGTACTTTATCTTGTCGACCCCGAAACCATGAAATGCAAAATTGATTTTGTTGGTATTTGAACTCAGATCGGGCCAGTATATGACACTAATAATTTTTTTGTATATTTAAGTGATGAGGAATTATGTACATTATTTACATTTGGCGGATATTTGTCCTCATCTTGTTTGTTGTTAACACAAAGTTTCGGCTGATATTATTATTATTATTATTTAGGTCATTGCCTGGAATTGAACTCATAGTCTTGGGATCAGTAGCCCGTTCTCTGAACCACTGCACCATATGTCTGACGTGATAATGATTCTGTCAGTTTGCCTCAATAATAATGATGATGAAAATAATAATAATAATAATAATAATAGGCTGTTACAATGGTAGTGATTGTAAGAGCACTAGGAATCACCAAAAACGGAATTGAAAAGTAGTTGAGAATGCTCGGTGGATTCCCATTCCCGCAAGAAGAAGAAGAAGAAAAAGAAGATTACACCGTAGTAGTAACAAAGATGACAGGTCTAAATAAATAACAGTTATACTGTCACCATGGCTACAAATTTTAGCCACAATGATACAAATCAAGGCACTGTTGGTGATAACGAAAGATGGGCAATGCTGTGATGGCAAGTTTAAAGTAACTATAACAGTATTAATGTCAGACTTGACAATAGTTGCAGAGACAACAACCGTCTCTGCATTTGCCACATTGCAGGGGTCAATATCAATAATTTTAAGGTTGCACAAATATGTCTATCGAAGCCAAAAGGAAAACTACAACAGCACACCAAATCGCTTGTTCTGTGGTTAATCTGGAAACGCATCCCCAGGAGAAAGCCAGCTGAGGTCGAAGAGTCATCCACTGTTACAAACTCTTCTATAAATACGAACCTGGATGGTCACTTAAACGGGAACTGCCCCACTCGAGCACTTCACGCCCACCTCCACAGTCACCATAAAATAAATGTTAGAGGATCAAATGGGCCTGCGAAGAGTATACTGAAGTAATGTACGCCTATTACTATGCATTAGGCAGGCCATCTGAAGAGAAACACACAGAAAATTCTTATAAAATATGGAGAACACGAAATCAAGACAGCAGACTGTATTTGGACGGAAACAAGTTAGCAAATGTTAGGAGTGATACTAATATTTTGGAAAACTTCACACTAAATGCCGTTTAGCTCCCATGTGTCATCACACTAATAGCCATACGTGAAGTTAATTGGAAGAGGCGCTAAGCAAGTAAACGAAAAAATAGAACTCTAGGGTCTAACGCTGAAGGGAGAATATCTATGTTGAGGATGGACGTGATATTTATAAAATACCTAAATTGAAAAGGAATTTTAAGAATCTGAATAAAAGGCCGGTTCATAATATTTAGATCCCTCAATTACAGAAAATGCATAGCATGGACACAAATGAATTACTCTTTCAGTTGCGCACTTCAATACTTTTTACTGGGGAATATTTTTTCTGATTTGAGAGTAAGTTTGAATCTCAATAGAAACGGGTAACGGATAATCTAACTGAAGAAAGCTTATCTTACACCCTGAACACTTAAAAAATGTTAT
>NC_068998.1:53479264-53480005 GCF_001194135.2 Octopus bimaculoides
ATATATATACACATGCATATTTTATATATAATTATATATATATATACATATATAATATATATATGTGTTTGTGTGCGTACACACACATATATATATATATATATATATATATATATATATAAGTATATGAATGCATACATATACATGTATGTATGTGTATGAAATAGAAACAGTACAGAAGCAGAAATATGAAATATGTGTGAAGTACATGTAACCTACTTCAAAATTCTTATATACGATTCTAATTCTCATTCTTATTCTTCTTATTATTATTATCAACATCATCCTCATTATTATTATTATTATCATTAGTATCATCATCAAGGCGGCGTGGTTGCTGAATTGCTAGCACGCCGTTTGAAATGCTTAGCGGTATTTTATCAGTCGTTACGTTCTGATTTCAAAATCCACCGAGGTCGACTTTGCCTTTCATCCTTTCGGGGTCGTTTAAATAAATACCTACCAGATACACACTCGGGGTCGACGAAATCGACTGAAACCCTTCTCCCAAATTTTAGCCCTTGCGCTTCCAGTAGAAAGTACTATTATTAATATTGTTGTTATTATTAAAATAGTCGGTTTAAACCGAATATATTCACCCCAGGACTTATTCTATGTAAGCGTAGTACTTATACTATCGGTCTCTTTGCCGAACCGCTAAGTTACGGTGACATACACAAACCAGCATCAGTTGTGAAGCGATGGCAGGGGAGGACACACACACACACACACACACACACA
>NC_068998.1:53483737-53490361 GCF_001194135.2 Octopus bimaculoides
ATATATATATATATATATACACACAAACACAAATATCAAAGTAATTTTAGAGTCACCACGAGATTCATGTATTACACGCAAATTAGATATTGAAATATTTTATGCTCCCTTAGATTTTAATATTCTACGATCAAAATGAGCCAAAACACCCTTATTATTTATCGCACAGATAACATATCGGAATTAAATCTATAAACATGTCTCTCATTACACCAACGAATATACATTTCGAACTTTTTATTTGTAATTAGTGGTTTAAATTTTCAACAAATTACAGAATAAATTTTCTTGTGCTGTGGATTTTCACTGACAGTTAAACGTGCCAGGTGAACTTTCGTATACTTTCCTTAAAGTAGAAGAAATGATTGTAAGTCTTGGACTGCCATTATACTTCCTTCACAAAAATAAGCTCTTTCTAATCATGTTAATTACGCCTTGGATATTTTTTTGCCTTTTGTCTTTTACTTGTTTCAGACATTGCACTGTGGCCATGCTGGTACACCGCTTTAAGGTGTTTAATACAACAAATTCATCAAAGTACTGTCGAACAGCTGCGTTATAATAGCGTAAAAAACTAACACCGATTTTCAAACGATGGAGGGCGACAGACACAAACACTATTTGTCACAGGGCATTAAGGAGTTGTAGGTCTTTCAGCCCTGGGCAATTTCAGTACCTGGTCCTGAATTGAACTCGAGTGGATGCTATTTTTCGTGCAATAATATGGCGTCCAGTTCTGGCATTTGCATGACAGTCAATTCTGAAATTAAGTATTAGTTCTTTTAGAGTTTTCCACATTTAGATTATTACACATTTGTTGCGCCTTCGCTCCAGAGAGTAAAGTTGCAGTATTGTAACCTTTCTCTGTCGCTCATCCACTTGACTACTTTGGGGTAGGGGACCAGTCGATTAGATCGACCCCAGTGGTACTTAGTTTATCGACCCCGAATGGATGAAAGACAAAGTTGACCTCCGCCGAATTTGAACTCAAGAACGTAAAGACAGACGAAATACCGCTAAGCATTTCGCCCGGACTGCTAACCATTCTGCTAGCTCGCCGCCTTCAAATACTTGTAAAATACTGTTAGACAAATATTACATCAAATTCTTTATTTTCTCCTTCACTGTATAATACATCCAAATGCAAGTCTTTACTGTATCAACCAAAAAAAACAAAAACAATATCTACTTACACAATAAATAAATATTGATCATGTCGATTGCAACAGACAACTATTTAATTTATTGAGCCAAACAACAACGTATTTATGTTACAGCAATAAAATAGCCGCAACGGAATCATATAAAAATGGGCATAGTCTTTAATATTAGATCTATTACTGAGCTTTGTCTTTAATATTTCATTTATTATATCAACACTACCAACTCATTAACCTTTTAAAATACGTACAAGCGATATCATGATATAGAATATTGTTATCTTTAAACAGGGAATGATAGCGGAAAGAAGTATTTAAATTACTAGCAAAATTAAGATGGAAAGAAAATAATGATCGACATAATAAAGGAGAACTTCCCAGTAAAATGAATAATTTTAATTAGAGATCTTCTGCAATAAATTTACGTGACGTGTTATTATCGTACTAATATAAACACATTTGCAAACACTTATGCAAACACTGGAACATAGAAGAGCTCCGTGATTAGACACACTTAAGGGAAACAGATGCAACCACGAATACATATACATACACAAACCCATTTCTATAAATACATACATGTATACATACGTATATGTGTGTATATACATAGATATGTGTGTGTATAAGTATATATAAATATATGTGTATGTGTGTTTGTATGTATATACATGTATACATATATATATATGTATATACACACACACATATATATATATATATATATATATATATATATATATATATATATATATATATATATATATATATATATATATATATATATATGCCTGTGTGTGTGTGAAAAAAAAGAGAGAGGGGAGAGAGAAAGTAACAGTGTGAGAGGAATGGAGGTCTAGATAGATAGAAAATTTTTACTTACATAGTAGATAACACGTGAACTTTCAAGGTCCCGAATCTCTCGGTGAGATTGATGTATTTGATGTCCAGGTTCAAGTTGTGATTGACGCCAAGAGATAAAACGTGATCGATGAGAGAATTGAAGCGGATAAAGAACGAACCGTAGTCTTAATTTCTAATATAGGAAGACAGAATTTATGATGGCAGAATTGAAAGGCATAGCGTAATTATAAACATTGTTACTAATGAGAATATTGGGTTATTGGAGTAAGTTTGAAATTAAAACCACGGGCATATGCACGATTGTAGACTAGGGACAAGTTTATGTAAGTATGTACACGCGCGCGCGCGCACACACACACACACAACACATACGCACATATATATATATATACGGCAAATAAGAAAATGGAGAGGAAACAAATGACATACATCAGTCGGTAGACATTCCAGTGTGTCTAATTATTCCAAAGCATTACACACACATATATTAATATTACAGAAAAGAACAAAGCATCTGTTCCTCTGAAGAAGCCAAGAGTTACACTCATCATACAAACTCTATCTGCCCATCCCTACAGAAAACTAAAGAGATGGAGATGGCATGGAGGATTTCGTTGCCTCTTGGAATAAACGGCATTAAGGAACTGATCTTTTGTTTTTTTCTGTATTATAAATACATGTGTGTCTAACACATAGTTACTACATGTGTATGTTTTCTTCTAATAATTTATAATGCTTTGGAATAAATATTGTAGCTTTATTTTGGTCTTATATAATGAAAGCGTAAGTTTTCCGGTTTGTACCTCACATCCTACCTTTGATATATTTCCTCCGTACGACATCAAATCTGATATTTCATATGAAAATTTTTCTCTTTCTATCGAAAAGAGTGCACCACAACGACAGATTCGTCGTCTACTGACGCCTGATGAATTTATCCGAAATCACAAACTCCATTGTACACTGGCTGCCTACGCAGACGACCACACATTTCTTCACAGTCACTTTTTATTATCTACTATTTACAGCTGAAAAAAAAATATTCACTATATTTCTCTTCTTCTGTCTCTCAAATTCTTTCTCTCGTTTTTTAAACTTTCTTTTCCTCGGGCGCCCACACAAATGACCTCCGTCACTTCTAATATATTGAACATACATTGCTTTCAATACAGATACTGTTGATCATTTGGTACAATTGAAGAAGAGAAAATATTGGTTATAATCTTTATTTGATTTTCTTGTAGCTATCAATCTATGTTCACATAGTATGAACTTACAATATGAGATAATTGCTTTTTTGTGTTAAAAATATTTTGAAAATATTTTCTTTCTAATTTAGAATCTTAATTCTTATGGGGGTACCGGAAGATAAAAATCTGTATTTTCTTTTCCTGTTATGTCTAAAGGAGTATTTTCGAAATCTATTATCATTATTAAATCGTAGAAAGAGAAACATCATACAAAGAAGCAAAGACTGTTTATTTTATCAAGTATTAAAGTAAACAAATAAACTATTTTCAAATGATCGGTACAAAGTGATATTATCGCTAATAGTGACTCTTTTGTATCTGTTTTCCCATCATCTCTACTGAATTCAAACGATGCTCAAAAACCAATTACGCTTCAGTCATTACTAGGAAGTTGTTGACCACCAAACAAATGCCATCGACCTTAACCAGTATTCTTAGGGAAAATGGACACCTATATTCCGAAGTAAAAAAAATTTTTACAGGCTTCTTTCAGTCACTGGTGTTCTGTCCTGGTGAAAATATATCGTTCGCACAGCTAGGACGCATACACAAAACGAACTCTTTGCCTCATTGTAAAGATATTAAGATATTTTCTTAACATAAAACCTACGGTAGCTTCAGTACACAAATAAATTGTATGCATACAAACATATATTGGGAGAGGGAGAGAGAAAGAGACGGAGATCGATATATAGATATATACACATACACGTGGATATATATACATATAAACGTTTATATGTAAATACATATATGTATATATATGTGTGTGAGTGTGTGTGTGGGTGTGTGTGTGGGTGTATATACAGTTGCTTCTACAGAACATTCAATATTCAAATTTCACTTACAATCTGTTGATTTATCCGAGTCAGTGGTAAAAATGAGTAGAACACCGCATGCACAACGGATGGAATCGAATTTGGGACATTCATAAGTAGAAAGCAAACCTCTGAACATCGAAGGTACATCAACAACATGAATGTGAGTTCCAGCCTAACCACACCCCCAATTTTGTATTCCACGCCACTGACAAAACTCTTTCACCTCTAATTGATCCATGATTTAAGAAACTTCAGAAAATTATACGTTTCTAAATGCTGAGCGCTTACGAAACTAATATTTTATAGAATGGAACGTAAATGTGAAACTGTAATAACGTATGCTGTATACAGTAAGTCAGTTGCAATTTGTCGGGTCGACAGATTTATAATAGAGCTATTTCAATGGCTGTTGATTCACATCATGTCGAAAGATAATATTATTCGTTTTTACCGAACGCCATGCGATAAAATGTAAATATTTAATTCTGAAATACAAGTTCATCTAAGTGAAGCGGCAGACTTTTAGTTTATATGCCAAAAAGGTTAATTGTTTATATGTAGATAGGAGCACAGCAGAATCATTTTAAATCCAAATAATGAATACTTCCATCGTCAGATAACCTCTCCATATAGGTTGCGAGTCAGACTTCATTATCTTTATGAAGATGAACATTTTTTGTTCATCCATTTTTGCTTTTACAACTTTGGAACAATTGCTGTAAATATTTATGTTGCATTCCTTTTAATAATAATCCATTTACATACTTTGTATATAAATTTGCACCTCGTTTCAAAGACGGGGCTTAATATTTTCCCTTTTTATTCATAGGCAAGGTATGTATATATATATATATAAATACACCTTCGCAACATCTGCGAAGCGGCATCTTATATAATAAGAGGGATTTGGTTAATGCCTGTAATTACAAATCCCTAAATTCTGTATATTTGACAGACTAAGATACGTTGTACGATGTGTCGGTATCTGAGGAACAACCTACGAATTTCGATACAGATTTATCTGCTGCTGCTGCGTGTAGGTTGAAGGACGAGTTTCTCCTTGGTGGCCGTATAAATAATTTTGAATTCAAAGGAATTTCAACGAATTCTTTTTCCATCAATATTTTAGTCAAAAGGTCGGCGAGCTCGCAGAAACGTTTGCACGCCGAACGAAAAGCTTAGCGGTATTTCGTCTGCCGTTACGTTCTGAGTTCAAATTCCGCCGAGGTCGACATTACACCAGTGAAACACTGGTGTCCATGTTAAGCACCAGTGAAACACTGGTTCCCATGTAATCGACTTTATCCATTTGACTGTCCTTGTTTCTCCCCTCTATGTTTAGCCCCCTGTGCGCAATAAAGAAATGGATATTTATAAGTCAAAACCTGGGATATGAAACACCTTTTCCATCAGTATTTATAGATCAAAAACCGATGTCTGTCTACATTAGATCAGGGCGTTGAAACATGCTTTCATTTCAAAGCTCTAGTAGAATAAGAACAAAACAATAAGATGACATTTATATAACATGGCATTTATAAAAATAATACAATATTAAAATAAATATATTAACACAACAAATGTACGCACTGTATAACGTAAACAAACTTTGTAAATAGTTTCGAGATGCCGTTTTATCGGGATGGGAAACATTACGCTTGCAGAAGCATTGTGTATGTTTCAGAGATTACACGTTTCCCATCCTGACAAAAGCGATATATTACAATTATATTCATTGGAATATAGACTGTTGTAGCATCACATTTGTATTCTGAACATTGCTGTGGCAATCTTTAAGTAGATTTACTTATAGTACTGCTACAGTTTTCGAATTATTATTATACTTCATGCAATTTTATGCCGTTTTGAAGCTGCTTTTTTAAAATTTTATTTACTATCCCATCGTTGTTTTTGTTGATTAACCTAAAGTTTATTCAGACATATAATCGCAAGGTTTCCAACTATTCACAACACTTTTAATTCCGAGGTTTGTGTATCTGGAATTACACAAAGCAATATGTCTTACCCTTGTAATTCGGTAGTATATACTATGAAGGATATTTCACTGATATATCTAACTGCTCGAAACAAACATTTACTATTATGTGTGGTTGGTCGGTTAATGCATTTTCATGATTTATAAAAAAAGTTTTATCAACAACAGACAGACAATTTCCAGCTATATTGGTCGCTAATATGTACTAGATTAATTTTTCTCCGCTGTTTCTGTCTTTTGTTTTGTTATTGGTCCGTTTCTTATATTTTGTAAGTATTGTGTTTTGTCTGAAAAATCCACATTTTTGTAATGCATCATTGTGTAATGCGATTAAGCGTTTATTTTTAGTTGGAATAAAAATTTCATATTCTCCAACTAATGTTGTTGACTTGATGTTTTATGGTTGCAGATAGCTATTTAAAATTTCTATTAATGCTTACTAAGTTTGTTTGGCTTAAGTTAGATTCCACGAGCATAAATATATATATATATATATATATATATATATATATATATATATATATATATATATA
>NC_068998.1:53490834-53491327 GCF_001194135.2 Octopus bimaculoides
ATATATATATATATATATATATATACCTGCACAGATGCAGCCACATAAACAATCCTACATACAGACTCACACACACGTACTCACGCATACTCTTATGACACCACGCCTATCAATGTATATGTATGTATACCTCTACATAAAGATTGCATACATATGTATACATATAAACATATGCAAGTAAATATATATACGCACATATACAAAACCCACACGCATGTATATATATATATATATATGGTATATGTATATGTGTGTATCTACATCTGCATATGTGTGCATGTGTGTAGGTATACTCTCTCGCTCTCTCTCCGTCTTTCTCTCTCTGTACACACGCGCGCACACACATATATGCATATATATATATGTGTAGATATATCTATAAACATACATATATGTCTACATTTGTCATACATATACATATGTCTACATGTGTATACGTAAGTCCGTATTTACATAAGTGAGTATATATATATATATATATATATATATATAT
>NC_068998.1:53491489-53496554 GCF_001194135.2 Octopus bimaculoides
ATATATGTGTGTGTGTGTAAGATCCAGGGATCGAGGTATAGGAAGAAAGTTAGTTTCAAGCAATCCGTAGTAAATATAAAAACAATATTCATGAACAGTAGTGATTTATTGAGACGGAAGGTTGTGGATTTTTTTCTTATCGATGTACTATGAACTGAAAACAAAGTCCTTTTTATACATCACGGTAGGCAACAATGGCGGGTTTGTATGCGAATAAGGATACAAGAGTTACGGAATGGAGGAGATAATATCCAGACTACACATGTTTCACTGTTACTTATGTTACCTCAGAAGAGGTAAATATCCGGGCGAGGTGCATACCGAAAGCTACTCTTGACGCCGAGGATATCTTGGTTAGATGAAAGATTACATTAAACGAAAGTTTAATTAATGAATTAGTATTTAATGAAAAAACTTCTACACGTACTTATGTAATGCATTCAAAGTATTAACTCTAAATTCCTACCGCTTGAAATATTTCAAATTTGGATAACACTATTTTTATAAAATATAGTCTTCTGTAGTTTACAACGACACTAAATGTTTTTATACGTTATCTTAAATATTACTCTGAGCTTGTGTTTGTTATTAATACGTATAATGTGTTGATTATTAGTCATGCTGCCATGCACCCGTGATCTAATTACGAATGGCAAGAGGAATACCATCGACAACATCATATAATATTTCTTCCTTTCTGTGTTTTATACGTTATGGTTTATTTTCGGGAAGATTTGACTGCTCTTTCTAATAGGCCGCAACTGACAGTTCTGTCCTGCGTTATACTGGCTATTAACGCCTTCTATTGGGTAAAATTATGTAATTGAAATGCTGGTGATTTCTTTATTATAAATTTCTAGAAACAGTGAATGCAAGTTTCATCCATTAGCATGCAAAACTACATCACATCAGAGCTACACAGTGTGAAAATAATTTAGAGCGAATATTAAAAAATGAAGAGTTTGGAAGAAATTTAATACGATCCTAATAATCTAGCCTCACTTTGCTTTGATATTTCGTTTCGAACGCGACTCTAATATCAGATCACTGTGAACATTAAGTCGATAACTTCTGGTAAATTGTGTTGTAAAAAAGCATTTTTCTGCGTGTACATACACACACAATCACACATAGAAACACGATACAGTACACAGACATAAACAGTCGTCCACACATGCACAAGATCATATGAATTTATATGCATATAATTCTTGCATACGATAATTCCTTCATCATAGCAAGATGTCGTTTCCCGATTGCAAAAGAAAGACTCTGAAGTAAACATAATGACAAGAAGCTTTCTGTAACTATACATTCAAGATTCATTGAAAGATAATGACAAAATTATAGAACGTCGTACGTCCTTGACATGCGTTGTCTCTGCATACGAAAATAAACGTAGGATTGCAGAAATAATGCTTAGGAATAACATTCGAATCAATAATTGCAAATTAAGACACAAAAACAAAAAAATGAAATGAATTGATGCAAACGCTACTCAAAAGCTGCGCAGAGAAAGAATTAAAAGTATTAGAATGTCACAAACGAAAATATTCATGATAATTCATTCTGACTTAGGCACTACAAGAATGTTTGAAGTGTTGGTGTTTCTTGATAGCGTCCATCAACTCCTGTACTCGGCTGATACTTTATATTGACGCCCACACGCGAAAGAAAGGCAAAGTTGTGAAAGGCGGGATTTCATGGAGCATGGATTTTGGTTAAGGTGAAATTAAAGACCGTGTAGTTATATATATATGGATGGATGTATATGTATGTATACACACACACACACATATATATATATATATATATATATATATATATATATATATATATTACATACAAAAATAAGAGGGATGACCAGCAAAAGTGGACTCCTATATGCTAGAAATAGATGCCGAATCATCTAACCACGAAAAAAAAAGTTCTCAGTAAAAATTCAGCGACCTTTAAATTCAGCGACATTTAAAAGGATACACTGAATGTAATTTGTAGAACTCTACACGTGCTCCCTTTCGGTTGGACGTCCTGTGTCTAGTTCTGGAAATTACATCGCAAATCGACGGACAACGCTGACGATCCTGCAGATATTTACCTATGTACATTTTATCAGGTGAAACCATGGCACGTAGGTTAATCGTTTTTATTTAGTATTTTTTCATTTGTCTTACCCTTTTACAGTCTGTTGTGTCGCTGAATGTTTACTGAGAACATATATTTTTTGCGGTTAGATGATTCGGCATCTATTTCTAGCATATAGGAGTCCACTTTTGCTGGTCATCCCTCTTATTTTTGTATGTAATATAATTTTAATCTTGAGAATTTTTTTAATATACTAGACCACTGGTTCAAATTGATTAATATCAATTTCTACCCCAATGATTAAATATATATATATTCAAGGCGGGAGTGGTATGCAGTAATATGCATCTGGAGGATCCTGGAAGGAATAGTGCCAAATTTTGGCATTGAAAGCTATACCAATGCCAGAACGGGACGACACTGCATAGTGACAAAGATCCCAGCAATGCCATCGCGCTTCAGGACCAGTTACTGCAACAGCCTGAGTTTCAGGGGCCCACAGATTTGTAATATTCTCCGAAAGAGCCTGAGGAATCTACACAAAGTAGATGTAGACGTTTTTAAATCAAGGCTGGACCTCTTCCTGTCGAGAGTCCCAGATGAACCGACCGTAGGGCAAGAGGTGCAAATGAGTGTAGATATATCAAACTCCATATATTAAAGGAAGATCTCAGTAATAAAAGTGTAGAAAAACGGCGGTGCTCCAGCATGGCCACAGCTATGAGCTGAATATATGTGTGTGTGTGTGTGTGTGTAAATAGATATATATATTAAAATTTTAGGGAATAATAAGTATTCCAGGTTATCAGAACATTTACTATTTTACTCTTTACTAATGCAATGTAAACAGTATCGTTTATAATATTATTACAAATTTGGGGTTTTAGCAATAGAACCACAACTCCTATTTCAGGATAACCTTATTGTATGGAATACACATAGAAACTTATATCCAACAAAATAATATAAGCGTTTAAAAACAAACCTACTATAATACTATAATAGTTATTATAATAGAAGTTTATAGTAGTAATAGATACGGATATAACAGGAACAAAGAAATTAATAAAGATTATTACCTTAAAAGGAATAGACATGCCACACTTAATCTAACGTAAATCTCTAAATCTTAAACAGTATATAAAAAAAAAATTAGTTACAGCTAGATTTAAGAGTATCTATTTATTGTCTCCTCCTGAATTCAACCTCTCTAATATTATTAGAGAATTTTTCAGAGTATTTTATTTTATTTATGTTGTTCCCATAATACTATGCGCATGACAGAGGGCGCAGCCATTTGCACAGGCACGAGGAGGATTAAACATTATGTCGATAAGTATTCTGCCTTTGTTAACTTTTTTACTAACTTTTTCTGTATGATTTTGTTTGTTAGATTTTTTAATTAGTTTTATTCAATAAATTTATAACGTATATAGTGGTTTTTACTAAATAATCTTTTTAAATACTATTAACTCACGTGGTAATTTATATTTGTATAGATAAGGGTAAATCTTACACTAAATTATGAATTCCCGTGATGTTTATATCGATAGATTGTAGGATTTGATGTGTTTATAATATAGTTGTTGAGGCTTTCCTTAGGTTTAGCATTTCCTATAGACATCGGTAATGTAATTTTAGGTGTTTAATTTTTTTCAATTTTTTAAATTTAATTTTTTTAAATATATTTGTAATTTAAAAAAAAAAAAATTTTTTATTCATATTCTTATTTTTCTGTTTATTATGACTTATAATATGTATTTTTAACTTTGAACCGTAAATAATAATAACAATACGATAAACAGCCTAAGGACGCACTGGTGGATTTATGTATTAGGTATAGCCTTGATTAACAGCGCACAAACACCAGTAGCGTTGATTTAAAATATCTTCTTTCCCCACAGACTAATAACAGGTAAGTTATATATATTTTTTCAAATAATTCTATTGTATTTTATATTGGATATAACTTTCTATGTGTATTCCATACAATAAGGTTATCATAAAAGAGGGAAGCACGCAATAACTTTGGCTTACATATGTTTGTGCTCTAAGAAGCACTCTGCTGAGAAATGAGTACAACTCTAATATGCTTTGGCTTAATCAGAGACATTGGTAATCGACTCTGTACATGCTTTACTGTAAAACCGAAATACATTGATTTTTAACTATTCTTTATTTGTATCGCAACGCCTCAACGAAGTTATAAAATGCATATATATCTGATGCGAAATTTTTATGTTGTCTCCACAAGGTGTATTTTGTTGTTGTTGGTACTCCGTCGCTTACGACGACAAGGGTTCCAGTTGATCCGATCAACGGAATAGCCTGTTCGTGAAATTAACGTGCAAGTGGCTGAGCACTCCACAGACACCTGTACCCTTAACATAGTTCTTGGGGATATTCAGCGTGACACAGTGTGACAAGGCTGACCCTTTGAATTACAGGCACAACAGAAACAGGAAGTTAGAGTGAGAGAAAAGTTGTGGTGAAAGGGTACAGCAGGGTTCACCATCACCCCCTGCTGGAACCTCGTGGAGCTTTAGGCGTTTTTTCTCAATAAACACTCAGAACGCCCGATCTGGGAATCGAAAACGCGATCCTATGACTGCCAGTCTGCTGCCCTAACCACTGGACCAAGGTGTATTAAACATACTGGAATTTGAATGAAAATTAAAATCAAGGACAAACAAAAAAATAATCGTTATAAATTATACAGGCAACAGAGATCGAATGGAAACGAATATGTGAAAGCATGGATAATTAATCGAACTCTAATATTTAATGGTTTTGTTGTTTGGTTGAATATATCTAATTCAAATATCTAATTATATCACATAATTAATTATGACAAACAATGAATTCTTGATTTTCATACGTATATAATTTTAAAGTTCAGAGTCATTTATCCACAGGACTACAATTACAAACACACACACACACACACACACATTTAAATTTATATCTATATTTATATATA
>NC_068998.1:53496564-53500097 GCF_001194135.2 Octopus bimaculoides
ATATATATATATATATATATATATATATATATACAATATATATGTGCATACACTCAAAAATTATGTATATATATATATAAATTTATCCATACACATATATTTCTATAAAAATATGCACAAACACACGTATGCATGTACTTACCTGCACATACACACATATAATGCTTGTGATTGAGTGACTCAGACGGTGATGTTAAACAGACCAACCTATTCAGTAACACAAATAAATTGAGCTTGTGTACGTGCTTGCTTATGCGTGTGTGTGTTCGTGTGGCAAATGAAAGACGGAAGAGGGATTATACGAGAATTTATTATTAATCACAACAATTGTTTCGGCACATCTAGCATCGATGTCCGTGCAGATGTATCTGATCGGGTCGTAAACAGACTCAACTTGTTAAAATACATACATATAAAAATTACCCCTCCCTCGTTCTATTTCCGTTGACCACCGACTTGTTCAGTCACCCTCCTTCATTTCTGAACTTTATTGAAGTTTGAACTTTAATTTTTCAAAAAATTAAATATGCGTTGCAATCACTGCGGAGTATTGCATTTTCATTTGCAAAGTCTCTCACTCTAATTCAATGTTTTCATTTCAAATTTTAATTCACTAACTGGAAAACCCACAGTTTATTTTATTAATGTATACGTAATGTTAAAACATTATTTATTGAATCGATTTTTTAAAAAATATACTGGTATAAATTTTGTAAAAACAATTAAGAAGTGGTTTTGTTGTTATGGATGTTTCGAACGCTATAAGCCTCACATTAATAACTGCCCCTACCCATTTTGGCTATTTTCTTTTTTAACTTAAAAACCATGGGAGTAGCCTTTTCGTTAGAAAAAAGTATTTTCGGAGGAAAAGGTGAACAATTCAAGGGAGATTTTGTTGTGTCTAGCAGAAACCAAACCACCATCCGTTTTCACTCTCACATGTATTGATGTTCTTTCAATATTTCTTTCCCATTAAACACATTGTATGGAATGATGATGTGGAAGTAACGCACGTGTGGTCCATTGGTAGAATATAAGCAATATCAAAAATGTAATCTAAATTTTTACCCCACCTCACTCAAGCGAAGACGTGTGTCTGTGTGTAAGAAAAAAAAACATCTTCGAACAAAAACGTATGTTATTAAAATGAACTGGCGTTATGCTTTTTTTAAGAATCATTTAAAGCGAAATATGTATATACATTGTTCATGGGCTCACATATATAGGCCTACTTACATATGTATCTATTTATGCCAGGGAAATTCAATAAAAGAAATAGAGCCAAAACCGAATCATAATTGAACGAATAAGGGATTAGATCCGTACGCAAAAACCGGTAGTTTTCTAAATATTGCAGCGAACAGTGCATGCGTTAGCTTCACATGTAGACTGAGTAAACGATCATCAGAGAACAGCAGTCAATAAGATACTTAATGTGCATAATTAGCACATTTTCTCTTAATGTACACACGCAAACATTGATATGTTTATTACACACACACACACACACACACACACACACATACATACATGAATATATAAAGCCATACGTACATACAAACATACATACGTAGATACATACATACAAGCATGCATACAGACAGACAGCCGGGCAGATAGACGGACTTTCGTACGTCCATACATACATAGAGGAGACATGTATACGCTGATTGTTCTTCTGCTCACCCAGGGGTGTATAATTAATAGATATGTATTGCAATTAGCACGAATTCAAGTAGGTTAGCAGCTAATCAATTTGATTAACTGTTATTGCTTTAAACAATGTGCGTGGATAATTATAATTGTTTATTACGGTAAATTAAATATTTTTGACAACACATTTTTTCGTCACGTATTTTTCAGTATATGCGTTTGTATAGTGAAATCTCTCTCTCTCTCTCTCTCTCTCTCTCTGTGCATATATATATGGTGGTTGTGTATTCCATATGCAGAGCCTGACCACCTCGTGTATATACACGTTAGATACATATGGCGTCTGATATGGCTTTTTAAACCAGACAATGTTTTCAAAAGACTCCGACATAGATTGCACATTCGATTTGGACCACCAAAAGCTGCAATTAAGTTCTGATCTTTGTGGATCTTAAAATGTCTTTTGAGTCCTCCGTTAAATTTGCAGACCTTATGGCATACATGGCACCTTTTGCTTTTAATACTGATTCCGTCGCAATTGATACATTTTTTGGTAACTGCTGCCTATTTGCGCCACCAGCTTCTAAAATGATGCTGATCTTCTATTTATCGTATCAATGAGATTTCATTGGCATGCAGTGACCGGACGCTTCCCATGAATCATGATATATCGTAAAAATGATGTAGAAATTCCGGTGCCGATGATAGAGGGTTTCTCGTCTACTGCGATCTATGTGTGTGTGTTTTATGCTTCTAGCGCCAATAGGAACTCGTCTCTCAAGGTTAATAACACAGTGTTTTGTGTTCTAACAAAGCATCCATGTTAAGTTGAGGAGGGCGTTAACCTTATAGATATACATATACAATGCCTGAATATGTAGGACTGTCTGTGTGCAAAAATATTTATCTGTGTGTGTAGTGAACCTGACATTTGTAACTTTTGATATATTTCCTCGGAAATGTGAAATAGTCAGCAAAAAAAAAAATGGGTTAATCCTTGACGAGTTTTCAATTTTATTTTAGAATTTGTGCAGCTGAACGCGAGAGCATAAAGGTGTTTAGTACGGATAGGCATCAGCTTGGGATTCTGTATAATATTTTATTTAGTTTTCAGAGCGTATACCTGAAATGCAAGAGGAGCTAGATGTCATTTCCCGATAATCTCGATTCTTGCAAACATGGTCTCTTGCGTTTTGCGAAGGGAACTTCAGAGTTGATCGAGCCGTATATATGTATATATGGTGGTTCGTTCAAAGAGAAATATAAAAACCGGTCCTTTGAACTACAATGTTTATTATACCTATATCTACAACTCTGTGGAATGAGAGAGAGAGAGAGACTCTTCACAAATAAAGCCTATAAAACATATCTAAGGGCATCCATGTCAAAATTTCAGGAAATACAAAATAAGCTAAAACTTGATGGATATGCCATCTACCGCAATTTACGCAGTTCTAAAGTTGGAAAAAATTGCTTTAATGTGGGTAACGGATATTGGTTTTGATATTTCTGTATATTATTGTTTATCATATTTTTTTTTTTTTTTTGATACATGCAAAATACTAACATCTGCAGACGATTAACTGCAAACTTTGGATATTATCTCACAGCGGAATACCACTCGGTATTTGTAATAAAACTCTGTTGAGACTATTTCCATAATATACATATGATGGGTTTTTTTCTATGCAATTAAATTATTGATAGGGTTCAATACTTTCATGTTGTGTTTTAGCTGCTCAGTTTAACTTCTGTAATAAACAATTTATTTCTATAATTGCTCCTAATATACAATCTTTTAAATTAGAAGCACGAGCACGCTATAAATACATTTTCCTGAATAAATATATATATGTGTGTGTGTGTGTGTGTGTGTGTGT
>NC_068998.1:53500108-53500807 GCF_001194135.2 Octopus bimaculoides
TGAGAGTGAGTGAAAAATGGTTCCATCATAATAATTTACAAACTCCGAGAGGAGCTAATCTCGAAGTAGATAAAGCTTAAAATGATGCGTGTAAAAATTGGCTTACAAAGATCTTCGGATGGAAAAAGTCGAAGACTACTCTCGGGACTAGAAACTACATCTTCCGCAATGATGACAGATTTTCTACAACTATTTATAGCTGTATCTGCTCCAAGTTCCTCAGTAAATTTGCTGGGTCTGTAGCTTGCTATGGTTCCATGTTAATCCAGGAATTTCGAAATTAGGTAGATTCTAACATCGTTTATAATGAATTTCACATAAGCATTCCAGACGTCGAGATACAGTTTCATTCACGTTTGACGTTTGTCTGTATACAACAGCTGATTTCATATTTCGTTATTTCAAACAAAATTACGTGTATTCATTCCGATGTGTAAGATTTGTGATGAAAGTACATCACAGGAAGAAATATTTATGACGCAAATATCATTACTGAAAGATATTTAACGATGTCAAACATAGAAACACGTCTGAGATAATAAGGATAGTATGGATCCGTCATATTTCTTAGCAGGCTACAGAGAAACGCTAAAACTTAGAATATATATATGTAAGTGTACATAGATACATAGACATACGCGCACACACAGATGAACACATGTATACATGTAATTATATGTATATATATATATATATATA
>NC_068998.1:53501135-53504124 GCF_001194135.2 Octopus bimaculoides
ATATATATATATATATATATATATATATATATATATATATATAGCAATATATAAGTATATGTACGTATGTATGTGTGTATTAAGATGTATATTTGTAAATAATAAGCACAATTGCATATACACACGTAATAGAAAATATTAACCATGTACAGAGCTGGTATAAATGTAAATATGACGACCAGCATAACAGCACGTGACGTAGGGGAGACAAGTTGTAATACATGTAACTACTCATGATGGAGATTTCATGTCCTAATAGAGGAGAAAGATTAACCTAAATTGTTGTAATTCACAGATACAAAAAATCGTAGTGACGATCAACCTAAATAGTTATTGCATGCTGGCTATGTGATAAAATCCTATATAAATTTTATATATATATATATATATATACCCACACACACACACAAACAGTCACTCACACATGCACTCACATATTCATACGGGTATGAGAGTTGGATGCAAAATGAAATTATGAAGTTATGAGATATAGAAATATTAGTATATTGTATAAATGGCTATTCCTTAAGGATTATTAAAATATAAATATTCATCTTCGACAGGGATTTGAGGTCTGGCCTCATATTATTAAACGAGTAGTATAATAACTAGTTTAATGTAAATTATAAATTGGGTAAATTGAATTCCTATTTGAAGTCTGTAGGCGTTTTTAACTACAACTAACTATTGAAATGTTAAATAAATACTACAGTAGCTGAAGCCAATATTTTTTTTCTAATTCTCTATATTTTACTTTCTTTTTATTAATAGTAGTATCCTTGTTGCTTATTCTAATTATTGATTTTTTTCTCCGTGTAAATAGATTTACAATATCCATATATCTAAACATATGCCTATGAAATATTTTGAGGTTTTGATATAAATAAACAATTCCCCAAATCTCTGCTCCTATATATCATGACTTTCTCAGTTGCGAATATTCCAAATCCTTCAGGAATTCAAATTGAAAGAAAATTCTGAGATTTTGGCTAACTTTAACTTGGCTACCCAGATGCCAGTAAATAGTGTAAACCATGAACCATAAATATATTCTAAAATAAAGAAAAAAAAGACATTTAAATGACGTGATGAACATGATGCCGAATATATATCTGAAGATAGAGATTGTAAATCAAATTCACGAAAAAGACAAAAAAAGTATAAATATATACTTGTATATCTTCCCAAACAAATATTTCAGACAATTACACAGTGTTGTATTCTCATGAATTATAGAGTTTCCAAACTATATCATCTTCAGAATGTTAATTCACATTGGTAATACTTTTTCATCGGTAAGAGAATGAACGTGTTACTGAAGCTGGGAATACGAAAGGCCATTTCGTTAAACAACAACAAAAAAAGAGTAAAAAATTGTTTGTTGACTTCAAATCTTTATCCAAATATTTATAGCATTCTATCGCGAAAGTTTAGATATATCATAGAAAATATCTTCAAAAGTAAATATTGTATTTGTTTCGTTTTAAGATGGCAGGAGATTTTTAAATAGATACTGACATTAACAGACAATTATGTACACAGTCTAAGATTCATTGATTAGTCCGTGTCTCTTTAAGATATAAATTAATTTTTTGTGCAACAACAATTTAATTATACTTTCCCAAACTGTTTATTTGAACAAAAACATAATCAGGATATCTCCAAAACGCAATCTGTAATAGAATGCTACTTAAAAATTTGTCTGCATATATCCAAAGAAAACAATACCCCTATATTTCTATCTAGACATATTATAGCAGAACAAAAAACTATTGGTAGAATTACAATGCTACTACTTACCATACAAATTGTGCTGACCTAACCTATCGTATTGGCGATTTTAAAACTAAAATTGCGCCGCAAAAACACAAATAATTGGAACTTCGAATTTTGAGAAGGTCTGTTCAAACTCTGATAAATAATTTGTGAATAATAGAGTTATCTATGATAAATAACCTTTAGCTTTGAGAGTACAAACACGAAATGTTTTCGCTTTATGAGTATATTTTCAATATTATTGGTAGATTAATTATACACAAACATAACTGACATCACAAGAAATGAACAGTTGCCCTGATCAGAATTTGGACATTGCTCAGTTACCACTGATTACATTGCCAACATAAGTTTAGACGGATCATTATTTTGGAATATATTTTGAAAATCTATCAGAAACAACCATCATAACACATTCCTGATGGATTCCTTATTGCCATCAAACGAGACTATGGGGATTATCCATATAATCTCCCTTTTTGTCCTCTGCTACATAAATCTCTCAGGTGATCTTTTCTTTCGGCCTTTTAGCCCCATTTCCATGGCTCCAGAGCCATGACAACTCACTAAAAAGCAGCAGCTCGACCAAGAGAGTATGAAACGAAATACTACACAACTTTTATGCAAGTGCATTCAATAACAGATGAGTTAATTATAAAATCATTTTTATATATCAAGGCAGTAGCAGAGAATTAAAATTGCATGCTCCAGCCGAAAGTGGATTACAGGCTTTCACGCAGTAACTCTTGTCAGGAAAATATCTAAGAATTGTTCTCATACGATTTTCCGATTTTCAATATTTTACATCTTCCTGGTTTAAAAATAAACAAGTATCACAAATGCCCAAACATTGTGTTATTTCAATGAATAGAACTATTTATTAAAGACAAATAATAATTACTACGAGGAAGTTTATCAGAAAGCTCACGAGATCATTAAATTTAAATGTACTTTTCAAATATTTGTATATGGCTATATTTTGTTTACACTCAAAGATGTAGAAAAAAAATCGCAGCTATATTCCGTTTCGTGGATCTTAGATGATTTTTTCCCATTCTGCGAGTAAGACAGACTGATGACGTGTGCAAATGTTAAATAACGGGGTTGATTAATAAATTTATGACTATAGAACGACCACAGATACAGACATATGTTTACACGCATCGACATAATTACGCGTATACATATATATATATATATATATATATATATA
>NC_068998.1:53504134-53505425 GCF_001194135.2 Octopus bimaculoides
ATATATAATCACAACCTATTGCTCAAAGTAAAAATATATTTGTTGGAACTCCGATAACATGGAAGACACAATAGTTTAGCTTAATTAATTCATAAAGCAAAGAGAGGTGAGTAAATTAAGCTGGCACTCGGCGACAGAGGTTCCAATTGGTTTGATCAAGTTACCAGCGAGCGCGGGACATTGCAGTGCCTGAGTTCTCCGTAGACATGCATACCTTTATCGTAGTTGTCAGAGAGATTCAGCGTGACACAGAATGAAACAAAGCTGGCCTTTTCAATTAGAGGTACAATTCATTTTTGTCACGTGAGTGGAATTGAGCAACGCGTAGATAATCTTCGTACTGCAAGACACAAATCCACCGTCGGTATTCGAACCCATGACCTACGATCGTGAGCTGCATGACTTAATCACTACGCCAAGCAAGCACCTTCACTCCTGACTAAGTATGTCGCACATGACAATAAAATAACTGCTACCCTATGTATGTATAGTATATATATATATATATATGTATATATATATATATATATATATATATATATATATATGGTGATGTTTTGTAGAGGCAGAATGGCTGTTTCTAAGCTTGACTTGTCGTGTGCACGTGTACAGTTGAAGAACTTGAAATAGAGAGATGCCCTTAATGACTTACAAATTTTCGCTCTACAACTCATCGATTGTATTTGGGGAATAGGCATTATTTTACTCCATACTTTTTGGATAAACTCTAGCATTTCTAGTTTTGGGTTTTTGGTTGATGCAAATCTGTTCTTAAGAAACAAATGAAAATATTACTGTTGGATATTAAATCTTTATATTTCTCATTAGTTCTCGATAAATGTTCTAATTTTCCCACTTAGTCAAGAGACAATAGTAAAGATGCTTCTAAAAAGCTTTATCTCTCTGCCTAAATTATAATTTTGCATTAGTACTTATGACTATTGTTGCAATTTTTGTTATATTACTATGTGTTGAAATGATAATTTAATGTCTTTGATAATATGTCTGGTGTAGTAGGAACAACCTGTGTCTAAACAGCAATTAGGAATATGCAGCACTTTTCTGGAATCAATACATGCTGGCGTGTAAAGAACAACGTGTAGACGTTATCGTGTGTTCATCCAAATGTTGGACGCCTCCACTGATGAACATTGACGCAACACAAGATATAAATTTGATATTGTTTAAAACGATTTTTTCTAATTACTTCTTAATATTACTTCTCACAGCTGTTTCAGCCACATGAATTAATAATATTGCATTACATGGCAGAAATCGTCCTGTTGTTATA
>NC_068998.1:53505659-53506753 GCF_001194135.2 Octopus bimaculoides
AAATGAATAATATATATATATATATAGGAGCACCGCCTTATATATATTATTCATTTACTTGTCTCAGTCATCTGACTGCGGCCATACAGGAGCACCGCCTTTAGTCGAATAAGTTGACCCCAGAACTTATTTTTGCAAGCCTAGTAGTTACTCCATCGGTCCCTTATGGCAAACTGGTAAATTACCGGGACTGGATCTTTTCACTTAAATATAACTATCGTCTTTAACAGAAGTCAATAAGAACCAAAGAAAATAATTAGGTGATCTTATTTGCTTCGAGGCCGATGCTTTTTATCGCTGTTTCTTTTCCGTCTTTTGTTTGGTCATAGAATTCGCTTCTCTGTCATGTCGATAGAAATAGGCATTTCGTTTATGTTCCCAATAAATGAAAAACTGTAGCCTTTCATCTGCTGATTTCTGATTAAAAACAGGATGAAACTGTAATATATTATCTTTTTGATCAGCTGGCAGCCTTTGGGAGATCTTAGATATTATCCGAAGAAGTAAGTCGAAAAACCCTTCCATCATGCAGTTTGAAATCGAATGTAAACTGCGTTGCCAAGAGATGTGACGAAGAGATTTTTGCTTCTTCAATAAACTGTAAGCTAACGTCCTGAGGAAATCTGTAATGCAACCTCTTGACAAACACATGTCGGTCTGACATGCGGGAAGAAATAGAATCGAATTTTAGACGTGGTATATGGAAATAATTTAACATTATTTCAAGAAAAATAGGGAGTCGAATTTTGCAGTATACACAATACTTCATATGTGAAGCTAGATACACAATATAAGGGGCTCATAAATAAAAATAAAATGGCATTGACTATATTTTTGCTAGATTAGGAATGACCTGAATCTAAGAAAGAATTTGGATTACTGAAGCAATTTGGGGGAAATTGTATATGCTGGCACGTGAAAAGAAAAATACATATAAAGATGATCGTGTTTTTATCCCAAAATTGGCGTAACTGAGCACATAAATTTCATGTACTTTCAAATGGCGTTTTGTTATCACTAATTCACATAGCTGTGGAGCTATATGAGTTCGTAAATGTTGCACCACATCGTATAAATCATGCTGTTGGTATATA
>NC_068998.1:53507123-53516891 GCF_001194135.2 Octopus bimaculoides
ATATATATATATATATATAAATGTTCCTGTATATATATTTGTAGAAGCCAGATAACCTTAAAGATCATTTCATTCACAATTAGCACTATGGAGAATATTTACGGACAAATGCTTCCAAGACATCATCTTCACTTAAATTATATATTTACATTAGTATATTTGGTGCAATTAAATTTACATTAGTATTATTGATGCAATTACATTAGCTATATTACTAATTGAAATGATAATGTCGCAAAGCTTGGATTTTCAGTAAAATAAATTTGAATAACTAAAGGATGTGTTTACATTATTTACATTATTACACGGTAACAATGAGGAATATATGAACATGTACTTTACCAAGACTGCAATCTGCGCACTCTGATGTAGCAGTTCATAAACTCGCAAGGTAAGTTAGTTAATATTTAATACTTTTAATTGTATAGGAATAGGGGTACACACAGATATTACAGAAATTTAATAACATACAAGTCCAGTAGGGCAGAAATTTAGTGAACATTCTACCTCCAGCAAAAACTAATCATTGAAAATATTATTAATGTTTATATTTAGCCATACTTCATTGAAAATACTTTAATCAAACTACAACATTTAAGGGACATAGAAAAAAAACAACAACATTCAACTACGGATAATATAAAAAAATATAAGAATATATTTCGATTAATCCATCTATTAAATAGAGTTGAGTAACTATGTCGTGAAACGCGATAAATTAACTGCCACATAAGGTCAGGCATTAAATTAAATAGGCGTTTGCCTCCATTATCACCCCTTACGATTCTTTTATTGAATTTAGACAATCGAGTTAATATTGGTTTGCAAGCTATTGTGAATGTAGAATGTTTCATTGTGCATCCAATTTTTGTTCTATCACAAGGGAAATATTAATTAAACTTCATGATTGACACTTGGGACCAATGTCAAATTTCAGATAAGTTTGTTCGATGTTCAAAATCTCTGTTTATGACAACTTATGAAATAAAATTAGACGCCACAGGAGAAAGAAAATAACTACATTGATTGCTATAATATTGTGTATATATATATATATATATATATATATATAAATATATATCATAAATGTAGTTTCTGTGTCACTAGATACTACAATAATCACAACATCAACAAGATACTACAATAAACACAAAGCCAACAACACAAATGATAATAAAAAAAATGTTTCAAACTTTGACTCCTTCGATGCTAAGTCGTGGACTTCAGATGATGGCAAATCGTTGGCTCGGCATGTGGGTCAACATTTCCCCTGGTCAGGGTACGATTCTGTCGTGTGTTTTCCCCCACCTAACGCTGAGTTGGAGGAAGCAGCGTGAAATGAGGTGTTTTGCTCAACACCACCGCTCTGATAGTAGAAACCAGGATCTTGAAAATACGAATGTAACACCCTGACCACAAGGAGCTGCACGTATACACGAACACACACACACAAATGCACGCACGTATTTGTGTCTTTGTCTGCGCTATAAAACTTTCTATCTATGCGCTTACAAATTTATGTTGAAAGCTAAAGTCATAAACAGGGCAAGCACCTTAATTATATAAATGTTAATATTATTCATTATTTTGTTTTGCTTGTCGAAACTTCCCGCACCGACACGACAATTGTTTACTGAACTCTTGCTACTGTCTCGTATTTGTGGATTTGTTTCAGTTCTTTCATTCGTTCTGATTTTATATGCCTTTTTTTATTCGGTTATTCATTGATAATTTTTGCTTGAACTGTATCATCATCGAGGCTCGAAAGTTGTCTGATTTCATAGGTTATCACACGTTCATACATCATACGCATCTATTTTCTTTCAACTTAGTCGGTGTCATATGAATCGTTAGTGTGGAGTTTTACAACCGTGAACTATGTAATATTTTTATTTAATTTTCTGTTTTCATTTTGGCAGTATAGGGTTATAGGCATTCGCTGCTACTGATGTTCTGATGCTATACTTCATGTTGCTCTACTGTATAATATTGTGTGTGGGTGTCTGTGTATATATATATATATATATATATATATATATATATATATATATATGTGTGTGTGTGTGTGTGTGTGTGTGTGTGTGTGTGTGTGGTATGTATGCGTCCACATATATGTGCACGCAGACAAAACACACAAACACACATATATATATCTACATGTGTGTGTGTATATATATATATATATATATATTAACATGTGTGTATGTGTATATATATATATATATATATAAGCACACGTATTTTCGCACGCACACAACAAACAGACACAAACTCATACAATGTGTGTGGACGCGCGCGCCTGTGTGTCTGTGTGTGCGTGCAAGTGGAAATATACACCAAAGTATTATATTTTCTTTGCAGCACCTTATATAGAAATCGCGGCTGTGCTCGAGTTTAAATATTTTGTAAACTACTTTTTTCCTTTTGTGCCGTTGTAACCTATCTATTTTCAGTTTCGAACGATAACCTTTGCGGTGACTTTCCTGGATCTTTTTCGTTACAGCTTGTCAACATAATGCTGAAGGTGATGTGAAGTGTCGTATTTTGTTGTTAGCGGCCAAGGGTCACAGAAATGGTGTTGTATCTAATAAAATCCTCCCCGTCTGGTTTAAAGTTGCTTTCATTCAGCTCCAGGATTCTTTGCTTTTGAAGTATCCATAATTGAAAGCAGAATCTCGGTAAAAAGTCATTATCCAGCAAAAAAAAGCCAATGAAATAAAACTGTAACTAAATGTTTAAACTAAATTTTGAAGCAAAGAGCGAAACCACTTACAGGAATATTCAGACACACGCACCACGACGCGTATACTAACGCACACGCGCACAACGACGCACATTCCATTACACACACACACACTTAGGTATATATATATATATATATATATATATATATATATATATATATATATATATATATACACACACACACACACATACACACTCAGATACATATATTCCTACATTGGTGGGTATGCTAACATGCATAGTAAATTACTTGGTAATAGTAATTAAATGTATCTGGAAAGAACTAGGGTAATAATTTTATTGAAAGTTCGGATGATTTATTTGTAAATGTTTGAAATCTGAATGCGAAATTTCAAGATCAAACGCTATAGTACAAATAACCTCCAGGAACGTGTTACTTTCAGTCACATATTTCCTGTTAATGGTGGCTATAAATCTCACGAGCGCTCTCCGTTCGAGACTTTGGTCATTTCTCAGTATATAGAAACCAAATCTAAATACGTTCACACACAACAAACATTCCTTCAGTTTAATTTTATTGCCGAATATTAGCTGATCATTGCTGAATACTCTTTCACTTTCATCTGATTCGGCAGATTTCGTTATTTTTTCCTTATGCGTGTTTAGTAAAAACAAGTTTGAATTGAAATTCTGGTAATCTTTTATGCCTCCATTTATGTGCACTGTAGCCACAACGCTGATGTTTGTATGTATTTTGTTAATAATGAATATTTTACAGAAAGTTTACTTCCTTCTTTTATTTTTTGTCCAGACTATTACACAAGTCGAAAGAGTTATCGACTAATGAGAAATTTCTTTGAAGTATGTTCCACATACTCTCTTATTATGTACTCTAATGGTACCTTTTTGAAATGGGTGGTCACCTGACACGACGATGTCGTAATGACATATTCTACGTAAGAGTACTTGAGAGGAAATTGATATATATTCACGAATAGGTTGGAATTTGCTTGTTTCTATGCATATATATATATGTGTGTGTGTGTGTGTGTGAGTAAAAATAAATACAAAAAAAGGGGTTTTGTATGATTGTGTATATATATATATATATATATATATATATATATATTATATATGTATATATGTATGTATTTATGTATGTATGTTTATACATCTATATATATATATATATATATATATATATATATATATATATTATATATGTATATATGTATGTATTTATGTATGTATGTTTATACATCTATATATATATATATATATATATATATATATATGTGTGTTTATACATCTATATATATGTATGTTTATATATATAAACATATATATATATATATATATATATATATATAAATTTACTCATGAGGGTAGAAATTGAGATTAATCAATTTGAACCAGTGGTCTAGCATATTACAAAAATCCGAAGATTACAATTATATTACATACAAAAATGAGGGATGACCAGCAAAAGTGGACTCCTATATGCTAGTAATAGATGCCGAATCATCTAACCACGAAAAAAACCACACAGAACGCCCGGTCCGGGAATCGAAAGCGCGATCTTACGGCCGCGAGTCCACTGCCCTATCCACTGGGCCATTGCGCCTCCACAGAAGCAATATAAACAACAACATCAAATATTACAAAGAGAGCTACTATAATTACGCAATACAAATAAAAATAATTGGATTTGACTGCTGTTTCTAACATACTATGTGACTAAATACAAGGTTGTATATTGAATTATTGCTGGAAATTTTGTCTTGAAGATTCTGTATTCAGATATTCATTAGGTAAAAATATATGCACGTTTGTTTCCAGTGGATGAGTAAGAAAGGAGATCTGGTAAATTCATAAGTTTTCTCCCCTCCCTTAATTTTGAGCTCTGACTCACGCGGGAATTACCTACACATATTAGCTATTTTAATTTCGGATGCAGTATCAAAATACTTGCAGTAACGAATAAATTGTTATCTCTACACAACCGAACGCATTTTATTATTTTTTTTCCTTCTCACTACCATACCTATTCCAAAAATTGCAAACGTACATAGGGAATAGCTCATTCTTTCATGAATAATTTTCGTTTTCATAAATATATCATTTTTTCCTTTATTTTTACACTTTAATCTTATTGTAGCTTGAGAATCTGCATGCGATAAAGCAGGTTTTTTTTCCTTTACTTCCATCTCTGAAACTAGATACGTGCGTGTTAGATTTTTCACCATCTTTACGAGAGCTGCTATCAGAATATTAATTTTTGTTCTTCTTATATAACTGGCTCTTCACGGATTAGACGTTTGGTAGACATTAGTTTCATGGTCTATCCGTATCCGGAATGTCTGTTAGCAAATACAGGATTTCATTCTCTTCTAACTTAACGTACACTCAGTTATCAAAATGTTTTGCGACTCGAACAAATTGAAACAAAAAAATTAATACAAGAACTGTCCTTGTAGAGTTCTTAGTTTTCAAGTTTACCTTTCCAAATGATATCGATAATTTCTCCACAATAATCATTTTTTTTTATTAATATAATTCTCCGAAACATACACTGTTCAGGCGCAGGAGTGGCTGTGTGGTAAGTAGCTTGCTTACCAACCACATGGTTCCAGGTTCATTCCCACTTCGTGGCACCTTGGACAAGTGTCTTCTACTATAGCCTCGGGCCGACCAAAGCCTGGTGAGTGGATTTGGTAGACGGACACTGAAAGAAGCCTGTCGTATATATATATATATATATATATATATATATATATATATATATATATATATATATATATATATATGTGTGTGTGTATGTGTGGGTGTATTTGTGTGTCTGTGTTTGCTCCCCCCCCCAATATCGCTTTACATCCGATGCTGGTGCGTTTACGTCCCCGTAACTTAACGGTTCGGCAAAGGAGACCGATAGAATAAGGACTAGGTTTCCAAAGAATAAGCCCTGGGGTCGATTTGCTCGACTAAAAGCGGTGCTCCAGCATGGCCGTAGTCAAATGACTGAAGCAAGTAAAAGAGAATGTCGCATAAAAAATTATCAACAATAGAATTAAACAATAGAATTACCCCAAAAGGGGGGGGAGTTCATCCCAGGGACAACCGAGAAACCACGCACATCCTGGTTATTCCGACCGCCAAGTGCCGGCTCGCCGCCTTAGCAACAACAGCAATAATAATAATAATAATAATAACAATGAGAAGAAGAAGAAGAATGGTTTCAAATTCTGGCAGAGAGTCAGTAGTTATTGTGTAGGAGAAATCTATTCCATCAACTCCAATATTCACTGCTAGTTTTTTTTTTTGTTTTTTTTTTATCGACGTCGAAAATCAAAAAACGACGAAGTCGACCTCACCGGAACTTAGCTCGGAACATAAGGACGTTAAGCATTTTGTCCGGCTTTCGAACAATTCTGTCAGTTCACCTCCTTCATAATGATATTACTTCTGCAAAGATAACTAATAGACCGCAGTCTTTACGTAAACATCGGAACAAATCACCAAATCTCTTGTCACGAAACAAGCAATACACACACACACACACACACACACGCACACACCTACACACATACAAATACACACACACTGACAGGCACATATATATGTATTCATGTGTGTATATATGTGTATGCATACGTACACATATACAAATATATACACACATACATGCATACTAACATATACATATTTGTGTTTGTGTATGTATATGTGGGCCCGTGTTTGTCCGATTAAATATATATATATACTTCAGATAAGATTCAGCCGGCGGTGAATAAAGCGATATTTAATTTAAATAGCTCTACCTAATTAATTAATGATATTTTTAAGTGATTTTAATGTCTCGTATTGAGCCTAAAGCAGGGAATTGTTGTAGACGGCCTGTCTGGAATAGTTTGTAAGAATTTGTCAAGATGACGTTTGAACGTGTCCAGAGTAGTTAATTGTTTTCGATACCTTTGGGAATAATGGTGAAGGAAGTTGACCCAATTGATATAAAATAATAATAATTTTCTCTGTATAGCAGTGTTGCTCTAATTTAACTTTATATGTACAGGCTGAAACTACAATAGACAATCTCTGGTCGTTGAAATTGTGCTTTTGTGCGAAATAATTGAAATGTAAATATCTTTATCAAAATCCTGCAGGGAAACTGAGTTTCTATTCCCTGATGCGTTTATGGATAAAATCTCTTCTTGAATAAGATGCGCGCATATTCCAATTTATATTCTCAAAATCTTTGTGCCGTTTCTCTCTTCTGAATAATTATATGAAACACCAGAATACAGATTTTTATACACTGTTACCGTAGAATATCAAACTAGAAGGAAGGAAATATTTCATAGTCGTCCGACTTGTAGATAAACTACTCGAATCTCCCTCAAATCACATTTTAGTGTCTTCAAAAGACGGAATAAAGAGATACTTATATAATGTACCTCTACATATAGTTCAAGAGGCTATCTGTTAACGTTTCTCTACATATTATTCAAAAGAAGAGACAGTATTTTGTGGAAGACTGGTAGTTATCTCTGCCCCCAAGGTTACTCTCTTCACGTTACCAATGTTGTTCTAAGTAAAGGTCAACTAAGCCATACCAGTCGATACAGACGGGGACCAGAATTGTTGCAATCATTACTGTCAGCACACACCGCCGAGACTAAATAGCTTCCTGAAGACATCTCCCTAACTTTATAACGCTTCAAACAATCTAACATCCTGAAACTTCATCTTTTTTCTATCGACCCTGGATCTCGAACTTAGATCTCGAACTTTGAGCCAAGAGGTGGGGAAAGTGTCTCTAGGTATTCTATAGAAATTTCAAACGACTCTATCAGTTAAAGTATACTCTATGCGTTGAAGTATACTATGCCAGATATAAAAGGCAAGATGATTATCAGTCTTCTGGAACAGGTGTGACAATGGACTTTCCAGCAACGATCACAACAAAATCTTTGGTATAGATTCAAGATTTTGGAACTCGTAATTGCATTTTATATTTCAGTTGTCACTGAAGGAATCCAGTTAATAACATAACTGTCTGATGATGTCACTGACACTCGTTCGTTCAGTTATTTTTCAAGGGATGCGTATGAGATTATCCGACGATATTATTTGCATGCAACTGGTGTGTTTGAGAAACAGGAAGTTGTTATATTTCACGTTGTAAGCATTGAAAATTAGAGGCAAGCAATGGTACATACGTTTCCATACCAGGCCCGCGGGGAGATAGATTTTACAACTAATTCGATGGTCCAGAATTTGTAAGATTTTGGAGTTGACGCTGGAGTATGTGAGTGTGTGTATATGTGCATAGGATATTGTTTGTATGAAAGTATTAGAGATCCTTATGTATTAAATCACAGTGAGCATTAAATCCCTGTGATTCAGACAACAACAAAATCATTGCAAAGTTGATCCTGCTTAATCTCACCGGGTTTGATGTGTTGCATGCTTACAAGTTTAAATATAGTTTCTTTTGCAAGATTAAATCGTTTCCTCTGTGGGTTGTAGCGGTATTGACGTGTTTATATTAAATAATTAAGATAGCTTTAGATTCAATGCAAGCTAACTTGAAACAACGTCACATGTACAACATCAACGCAATGGCATTGTTCCAAAATAAATTACACAAAATAAATATCTATTACTTTTCATTGTGCAAAATACCATGTTTGAAAATGGTGTAGCGTCACATGAATCGGCACCAGTTCAGTATTCTTTATTATTTTACCATTTCTTTTTCGAGGAAATTCAAAGCTGTCATTGATACATATGAGATTAACCGTTTCTGCCAACCCACGTTCTTCATCTTTGATCGGATATATAATTGTGTAGGTAAAAAGAAAGTGTAATGAGTGCATGAAAGCTGAAACAGATAATAGTCATTCTAATTTTGCGTGTCAAATTCATGCCGTTTATACTTGTTGGTTTCCTTGAATTTAAATAATTATGGAAGCAAAAAGTTATTAGAGACAAATAGGAAAATACGCAACTGATATACCTGTGTGTTTTAAGAACTTAGTCTCTAGGCAAGTGTTTCCGAGAAGTTAATTCCACTATAGACTAATATACTGTGAGAAAACTTGGTCAACAGACGGCCCTTGCGAATGTGTGTGTGTTTAATGACGTATGTGTTGGTCTCCACACACTACTTGACAAGCTGTACAGGTTTAAGCCCCAGTTACCTAAGGGTTCAGCAAAAGTGACTTATTAAATGTGTCCCAGATTTTAAACAAATATGTACCATGATCGTTTTGGTCGACTAAAATCATTCATCGCCATTTCCCAGCAGGACCGTAACCCAGCGAATGTAGCAAAGAAAAGAGGAGATAAAAGGCAAGGGGAAGACAGCACTCAATAACATTTTCTTGGTCTCATGCAAAGACACAACGCAATGAGGAATTTATCCTCTCCTGAAAACCTGGCGGGAATCATTATAGAAATATTCTTATTGCTTAAGAACCATCGATGAATTACATCTACGACTCAAGAAACAAAACAATTGTCAAGAGGTGGTGGAGTACAAGCACAGCATACACACACACGCACACACACAACTACACACACGCACACACACATATATGTATAGCCTCATATATATATATATATATATATATATATATATATATATACACGACGGGCTTCTTTCAGTTTCCGTCTATCAAATCTGATCACAATGCTTTGGTTGGCCCGAGGCTACAGCAGAAGAGGAGACTTGCCCAAGGTGCTACGCAGTGGGAGTGAAACCATGAACATGTGTGTGCACTCGCGCGTGTTGGTGCTTGCATGTGCTTAGATATATATGAACTCTGACGTAGTATGCCTGGCATAACTGTGTTAGTCTCCACATTCCACTGTCAATGTAATCTTGGAAATATATAATATCACACTTCTTCGGTTCCTGTACTTGCATAACATCATTGCACTTACCTGCTTCCAGCCAGAAGAAAGATCGTTATTTCACACCAGGTACATACACATATTTACACACACACACACACGCCGAACTTGTACATATATATATATATATATATATATATATATATA
>NC_068998.1:53517362-53520686 GCF_001194135.2 Octopus bimaculoides
ATATATATATATATATATATATATATATATATATATATAAACGACGGGCTTCTTTCAGTTTCCGTCCACCAAATCCACTCAGAAGGCTTTAGTCTGCGTCAGGATATAGCAGAAGGCAATTGCCGAAGACGCCACGCAATGGGACTGAAGCCGAAACGATGTAGTTGGGAAGCAAACTTCTTACCAGACAATACTCACAATTGTGTGTGCGTATGTGTGTATAAAGTACAACAGTCAACCTAGTTCCGTCATTTGTCCAGCATCGATGTAGGTCAGCTTCAAAGTAAAGAAAACGAAGTTAAACAAAATGTAATGAAGTGACATGTCGGAACGTTGTGCAGAATGTTGCCAGCGGGAAATACCGGAAATTGTGCACTAACCAAATGTTCTTACTAATCCGCCATTTGTACGCCTTTCTCGAATCTTTGACAGCCAAGACCGTTACTATTCTCCGCTTTATCGTATTTGTTCGACACTAATGACCATTCCCCATAATCTCTGCGGTAAAAATCCCGACAATCAGCTGTAGTAAATTCTATTCCACACAACAAAACACTTCACTGTATAAATTCGATGTTATTAGGAATTCGTAATCACGCACGAATGAAATCTTAAGGGATGACACCTTGTAATTGAAAAATAGATGAATGACCTTGAATAGTAGACCGGTTAATAAAATGAAAAAGGATAATTTCTTTAATGGTAAGGGGAATTGGTTCCTGTTTGGTGTTCATTCATGTAATACAAACATAGTAGACACAAAGCGCATGCGGCGTAATATTTTGATCTATGTTTTGGTCTTCTCACCAAGAGGTTTGTCGCTTCTGTTTAAAAGTACAATAAAGCTGTTAAATCACGTGACCATCGACTATTTCAATATATTTTATCGCAGCAAATCTGACTTTTTATTGTTTACTAGCGGTTTGCATACAAGTTATATCGCTATTGTTATAGTAAATATACGAATATATATGCATATATAATAAATGAATATTATAAATACATAAAATGCACATATTCTTCGCTCCAGTTTACTCTTCAGATAAGTCGTTAGCTCTATGAAATTATGCTGAAATGATTTCACTTCTAAGGCATCAGTAATATCGGAGAACAATTTCGAAGTGAGACGAGACGAGAGAAAATATGTATGTGATAACTCCACAACACCTCCCTCTATATTTGAATTTATTGCACAAAACCTTCAGACATTTTCTTTATATAAGTTTTTCAAATAGAATTATTGATGCACCATTTCCTTATTTCATTTCAAATATTTTTAAAATGCTGATTTTACCTTCGGAGCGTTGTTTCAATTCCCAATTTTCGGTACTAATGCATTTCAGCACAATTTAGTATTATATTTTTTATACTGACCCATCTCTCTTTCTGTCTCTCTCCAGTTTTCTAGACATATAAAAGTATATTTTCTAAAGTGTCCAATCCTAGTTTTAACTCCTATCATAGTCAAACGATGCTTAAACTATTCGATGCCACCCACATTGCCAGCGGTTTATTGTTCGTTAATAACAAGGTATTTATTGCAAAGTCGATAATTTTAAGGAAGTTGGCCTTTTTATTATATTATCTCGTCTCCTATTTTATATCATACTCGAATTGAATTTTGATTTGCAATCGGATTTTCGTATATTTAATATCACTTAAAATACCAATTTTCATATCTCTGCTCGTTTTTTTAAAACGTAATTTCCAGCGAACAATCCGAGTCACATTATTACACCGTCTCTTATATATTCCATGGCCAGTTTGTAGAATTTGCTTAGTAAATGTGCCATTCTTTTATTTTCAAGCAAAATATCCATCATATTTCGGAGTTGGCGGATACATCTATATGGAATTTTATATTTCTGCACATTATTATGCAATTCTTATTTCTTAGATAAAGTGTCATCATTGCAAACAGAAGCGCTTTAAAAGTACGATAAATAGTTTAGTATGTCCATGACTTAAGAATGCTTTTTATAGATTTCTTATTTTCCCTTCCATTTTCTATTGTCTTGTAGCACACCTGGGTATTCTACCCTTCAATGTTCCACAACGATCTTATGTTGTTCTTGTAATTTTATGCGATCAGGATTTATCTTCCTGCCCCTCTTCATAATTCGGATTGCGCATTTTCCTGCCCCAAATTGCATACCAATATCCTTGATGAATAATGTTACTATCCGGATCAGATAATCCACATTCTTTTGTATATACGCTGATATCATCCATATAAAGCAGGGATTTACTATCACCTGGATTTTGGCAAACTCTTAAGCAGGTCTGAATTTTTTCAGTATACTTGTCAGGTGAATTAACATATTGATGAAGTGTGGTGGAGAAAGCAAATGTCCTTCGAAATTCTCTGGGTATTTTCACGTTTCATAGTGATTCATTTGCACATGTCAGTTCTACTTAACACACTCTCATTACTTTTTCCAACAAACCGTTTATCTTTTCATTGATTCCGATGTTTCTCAGGTACGCCAAGAACCGGATGTATGGAACGTTGTCCCAAGACATCCGGTAATCTATCTAGCCAACACTTAAAACCTTTCTTACTCGCTTTTCATTTAATATCTCACAATCTAAATACAGCAGATCAGCAATCTCCCATTTACTTCTTTCTGAATCCTTTTAGTTCCATTGGCAATACATTATCCTTTCCTAGAAAATTATCCCTGTGCAGAAAAATATATATTTCATCTGCTATAAGGCCAGTTGATAACTTCCAGTGTTATGGTAAACAAATAATAGGTATATAACTGCTGACTCTCGCACACTTTCATTATCCGTCTCTATCAGCTCTATCCATCCTCTTGTTGACCATGATAGATTCAGTAAAAGCGCTCGTATATTGTATATAATTGGAAGGTTTTTGAACCAGAATCCTTTAACACCATTTGGGTGGTTTGGTTCGGTTTCCAGTTTAGTATTTTTTAATTTACAATCCCTTTCACTTTCTTATCCATAATTTCTATATTTTCTTGCGTCACTCCGTATTCAAATTTGGCTTTAAATTCCTACAACCAGCTTGAGAACAGAAATTAATGTTTATACCGTAGTCGCCCGTTACTCTTCATATAATTTTTTTTTTCGTTTAACGTTTTCAAAATTCTGCAAATTTAGAAAAAAAAAATATTTTACAGTTTCATTTGTTGTTAAATTCCACTGTACGATGCCTACCTAATTTTTTCCAATGAATAAAGGTATTGAAAAGTTAAAATATTTTGCACACCTCATCCTTATATTGTTATTGAATATTGCTGTTATACGTGGGTGCGTTTGCTTCCTATTTTCCTGCATTTACTTCAATCTTGTCAT
>NC_068998.1:53520786-53526356 GCF_001194135.2 Octopus bimaculoides
TATATATATATATATATATATATATATTAGTGCATTTCCGAATGTTATATCATAGATCCACTTGGGCAATTTCGTATTGTGTTGAGTGACCTTTCAAACAATCTGTAGAATGTGCTCCTTTTCTATCAATAATCCCCATTTACAGGCCAGGCACTTAAATCTCAAATAGGCAGTAGCTTTCTGGTAGTAGGACCTCGACCGTGTCATTATAAATGTAGGCTATATTAGAAAATTAACGAAGATATAGCATGTTGTATCATTTTAACTCTTTATCCAATTATAGCTCGGATAATGGTATGAATAACCTGCCTGTAAGCATAATATTCACAGTTAATCCAACAGATAATCGGATTACCAGTTTTATTAATTCTCTATTTAAAACGTTCACCGCATATATGTTATTCAATTGATTCCGAAACCCCTGTCTTATATATATATTAAAGGAATTCTATGGATTTTTCTCGAAATTGTCACGTGAAATCTATGAAGAGGTTCAGCTCTACGAGATGTTATTACAGTATTAAGACCTTCATATATTAGTGGTGATATCTTTAGCGTCATCAATGTTCTTTTGTTTGACTGATAAAGGTTAACGACAATTAAAGCAACCCTAGTGTATTACTGTTATTATTTTGTCGAACTGGAGACGTGAGGGGTGAAATGTAATGTTGAAATCGATGCCATATGAACTCGAAATATAAGGAAATGAGAGACATTTATTGTGTTAATCCATCATTTCTGCCAAGAGCACCGTCATTTCAAACATCAAGCAATTTTATTATATGACTGCTTCCATCACTCTCGCAGATTTACGGGAGATAAATCAAATGCATTAAATATCAGTTGTCAAAAAGAAGCGAACCCTTGATTCTTCATAACTAGTTTTGAAGGGATGACAGTCATGGAATCATACTTTTCGAAAAGAATTTGATATTCAATAGAAGAGGAAAACTATAATAAAATCTATACATTCACTGCAGTAGCCATTCTGGATCGTTCATGCTGTCACGTATAGAGTAGATCCACATTAAAAACTGAGAACAATAATAACACAATTAATGTTTTCTTATTGTTTGTTTAGCGTTCGGTCTTCAAAGAAGGGCCATCCATTTACGAAAGAAAATATTATCCTTCAGAATTTTCAGTGAAGTGTCAATCAAACCCTAAAACACAGGATTGGGGATGAAATCACACAATGCTGTGGATATGTCTTGCTACAAAAACGCAGATTTGAAACGTTTTTTTTTTTATAAATGTTAATGGCGACTTGCAAACAAACAATCTAGAAAGAATGGATCTTCCAATAACATGTTTGGCGGTTCGTTTCTGAATGCCATAACTTCGTTACAAGATCTTCAAATAAAGGTACGCTTTTTTTCCGCTAGCAACAAATAGCCGGTATAGAAGTGTTATCATCTCTTTGTGTTATTGAGCGCAACTACAAATCATATATATGAGATATAAAGTAGTACAAGTTTTCACAAATAAACCAAAGTGGTGTGATTAACGCAATTCTGTTGGAGCATGGCAATATTCATTTTATCTCTCTCTCTTTCTCTCACTCTCTCTCTTACTCGAACACACGCACACGCATGCGCGCACACACACACACATACACACACACAGACATTGCGCACGTGCTTACACATGTAAATACAGGAATTGTGATAAGAGACTCATAGATGTACATACAGGCTTCATGTAGTATTCTCACTTCAGCTGCTGTACCAGCGGATGTCGCAACCATACTTGCTTCTGTATCGGTATAAGCGAACGGATATTTCAGATATACTGTTATATTGTTTGTATATAATTCCAGGCATGTGTGTGTGTGTGTGTGATGTGGTGATGCACATTATTCCTCTTGTAGTTACTACTTTCATCTCTTATAGAGATTTTCTAGCTAGCTACTTTACGTTTTATACATACATGCATATATATATATATATATATATACACGGAGGGAGTGGAACAGCCTGACTCTTGGTGTAATAGGAATGAATAACTTGGTAATCAATGTAAAGAAACTGGGAAGGGTAGGAATTCAGCTGAAGAACCATTTTACGGTTCGTTCACCGCTTCACAGAGAATTATGTTTCCGTCCGCATCCGATGCTACTGCTCATCCGCTATAAAAATGCACCCATAAATTACACTAGCAATCAGGCGGATAAGCAACATTGCGCATTCATGTTTTGATCGTTCGCTATTAACTAAACAATTATCATTCTGTGCACAACACAGAAAGTCTCACTGTGGAACTTATAAGAATTTAAACAATTTCTTCCTGTATTACTGATGAGAAACAAGACGAAGGAATGAGTTTATTCATTCAAATTTATTTCACTTCTGGTTTACGCTGTATTGTGCATAATACACACGTACACACACATGCACTTACGAACGTACCCATATATGTAGGCTTATACATGATTTAGACGGTGATAATTTCTTTAACCACGTAGCTTTTCAACAACCCCATAATGAATATTCATTTTCTTCAAATTTTACTCTTACATTTTAAAAAAGCCTGGTGTTTCGAACGTCACGTAATTAATTTGTTTCTAATTCGTTGAAAAAGGAATATCTCATGCATCTGCATACCACATGAAACGCGTTTTCAGGAAAGCGTTACTTAATTGCATAAATCCATATTTGTGTGAGCTGCTACATGACAAGATGCATCTTGTTCTTTAACCTACGCAAAGCCACCGAAATTTACAAATCATCACATGTTTCACTAGAACTGTTAAGAATGTCAGGTAAATCCACATTAGATAATGAGACGTTCTAGAGAAAAGCGCACGTTTTTAGGGTTACTCGCATCTACTTAGTTCCTCATTAAAAACTATCGTTTTCAAATGTAATCTTCTCTGAATATATATATGTGTGTGCGTTTGTTTGCATGTATGTGTGTGGGGGTATATATATACACATAGACAGATAAATAGATAGATAGATATTTGTTAAGTATATAATGATGTCTTTGATATTACAAAATGAACTTTTGCATTTAATTTGCTTAAATTTGTGACATTCAGTGATGTTGCTATTTGTAAGTTGTTTCTTTTTCTATGGTAATTATAAATATTTTTACGTGATATAATATAACTCAGCATTAGCAAAACTAAAATTCTGTTTCTACTGCACATATGTTATTTCGGTATACATCACATGAAAATCGTAACGACGAGGTGTTGTTTTCATGTTGCGGCAAATTGATTCAGTCTATTTCCAAGTATATATCATGATATCTAACCAGTCAATGAAAATCTTATGACATCAATAATTGTTGTTTAGTAACCATGTAGATATTCTCCAGTATGTAAAATACAAACGGACAAAAATATAATTATCTTAACTCAATCTGTGAGGGAGATAACATTTTGGAAACCATATGGGAGAATAATTCTAGAAATATATTCTCCATAAAACAATGTTAAAAATAATTGTATTTCTATTATATTATACATTACAGCAACATTCGTCCTAAACCAAGACTGCGATGTTATGTTGACAAACAATCTTTACTGTAATCTCAATCCACTTCTATCTCATCTCTGTCTGTCTGTCTGTCTCCCTCCATCTCTCTCTCTCTATATATATATATATGTATATATATGTGTGTTTTTGTATGTGTGCGCGTGCGTGTCTGTGTAAACCTTACATACATATGTGTACGTGTGTGTATATATCATACATATGTGTATGTATATATATATATATATATAGAGAGAGAGAGAGAGAGAGAGAGAGAGAGAGAGAGAGAGAGAGAGAAACAAACAGACAGACACAGATAGAGAGAGTAATAAAATATATAATTATAATTAATTATAATTGCAATAGAGCGCACACGAAGCGCCTCCTAGCTAGAAAGTGAAGCTGAATCCTCAGGTAAACCACCGAATTACAGTAAAGGCGTTATGAATTTGCGCGGTAGAATTCAGAACACCGCGGATTTCAACGAGATGAGTTCGCTTGCTGAGGAGAGATAAGGCAGTAGCCAGAACTCGAAATCATGATCTAAGTATTATCCGATTCTTCATTCTACAGCTTTGGTCTGACATGATTTTGATAATCTTTACTCATTTGCCCGATTTCTGTTGATCTCTTGTGTATTTCAGTAGAAATCATTGGTTTGCTCCAGGAGCAAGTAGGGGTCTCCTGTGCGCTCTCTTTTAATTATGGTTGATTATAATTCTAAATTTTATTCTCTACCTATTTAACGCTATTATTACTTGCTACCACCTATACTTTTGTTATTATATATGTTTGTATGTGTATATATATTGTATAAATATATACAGATGTATATGTATACGCACACACGTGTGTGCACGCGCGTGCGTGTGGGATGTTAGCAAACGTTTAAACGTAAATGTAAAATCGAAAAGTGAAGATCAGTCTCCCTTGAAATTAGAAATAGCGGCTTTGAGCATTTCGTAGGTGTCTCACTAATTGTTACGAATAACAAACATTAAAAGGATAATTATTCTACGTGTGCAGACATTGTCAACGTATGAAGATATAATGTATTAATGGAATGGTGAGTTTTTGCCACTTGTATTTATTTATTACGTCAATTGTCATATCGTAATCCTCCCATGTAATTTTGTATTGTTTTTAGTAAGGTGTGAAAACTAATTTCATCTAGTCGAAGTCTATTGTGAGATCTTATTATTGTTTCCTCACTTCGTCATTTTTCTTGAATCTTACAGTATTTGTGTAGAGGCATGTCTCTCTTGCACTCCCAGTTTTCTTGTCCACAGTCTCTGGTTCCTTGCCTGTGTGTAATTCGTCTCTCTCTCTCTCTTTCTACTTCTTATATATATATATATATATATTTATATATATATACACACACATACGTATATATATATTTATATATATACACATACGTATATATATATATATATATATATATATATATATACACATACGTATATATATATATATATAATATGCATACAAATATATATATATAAGGATAACATTATTATTATAAGATAATAATAATAAACTATGCTGGAACATAGATGTAGCATGCCCAGCTGACAAACGAGAAAAAGCCTTCGTTTTCGTTTGATATCAAGAAATATTTGCCATGCTAGTGTGGCCGATTTGCCGAAAGTTTGAAAGTGGCCAATGATTTCTCGCCAATTGTACATCGGCTCCATTCGGCGAATAAAAAATAAAACTCATAATTTTGTCATGTACAACGACCAAAAGAAAATATTTGCAATTGAGAAAGCAATGCAAACAGTTTCTTTGATACAATCAGAAGATGGCCAGGAATGCGATAATATACATCTAACAATATTTTAGCTGCCATTTTGGGAATTTCGTCAGATTTAAGCATATTTTTTTTTTTTGTTATCTCTTTCAATTTTCGGCCTGCAAAAGATATAAGAACTGACACTTGTCTATATTTTTCTGAAGTTTGACACTTTTAGCGAAGGTCTATTATATGTATGTCGTGTGTACGTTTATTATGTGTACGTGGTGCGCGCTTCTGTGTGCCATTGTGTGCATGTATGTGTCTACGTGGGTATGTATATATATATATATATA
>NC_068998.1:53526456-53531456 GCF_001194135.2 Octopus bimaculoides
CTACGCTACGTAAACTGAATACATACCAGTTGTATACTGGTGTCCATACATCTATTGCTTTCCCCTTCAGCTCTACGTAGTCTGTTATGTGTAATGTGCAGCAATTATTTTACAGTCTCTCCACTTTGATTGGAATCGCCAAGTTGTTTCTCGCTGCGTACTTGAAACCAGAAACCAATAGTATACGGGTTTGGAACTTCACTTATGCAACGACTTTAATAATGGATCTTGAAGCCATAAAGTAGCTGTTACTTAACCAAGAATTTTAACTAAAAGCAATCTACAAACTGATGGTCCGTTTGAAATATAATCCATTAAAAGTAAAGTAGTAATTGTCATAAATTGAACCGTTTCCTTTGGGGACATTTTTGGAATTACAGCTGGATTGCTGTAAATATCTGGCTTTTTATCGTCCTTTTCCAAACACAATTTAATTTAGCATCCAGTAGATTAGCCAAACATTGGATTAGGTTACCACATCGATAGCGTCTTCATACACACTGCTAAACCGTCAAGACAAGGATTGTTCGGGCAGTCAATGTAAATGCACTCAAACAATCTTTAACTAAGCAGATTAAAACTAACGACATTGTCAGTGACTGTCGCCTCAGCGAGAGTAATGTTATATCAGCGTGGTAATGAGTTGGGGAGCTTTTCCTCAGATTTGCTATTGATTGATAACATTTTCTGCGAAACTTCATTATAAAACAGTTCCACTTTACAGTTGTACAAGTGTAAAACAAAAATGTTTGCACAAAGCTATTTAGTTAGCCGTTGAAAAATCTCTAATTGAAGATGACATTCCAGTCTGTATATGGTGTTATTTGGCATCTGAAATCAACTAAAACCATCTAAAGTTTTCAGTATTCAATAATGGATGTCTTGTTAATTGTAAAAGCTAACAATTAACACTTAAAGTTTTTTTTTCTTTATTGGCAAAATGTCAATTTTGTATTGTTTTACTTTATTCGTTTCCTGTTTTCTTTAAATACAAAATTGTCATTGTCTTTTTTAAAATATTGAAATGTATTTGGTTAAGTGAGTAGACAGTTGTGTGGGTTTTTTTAAATGCAAGACCACTTGCTAGTTGTTTAAGGTGTTCACGCGGTTATGTTTAATATATATTTCATAATTCTTAAATGTATCTCTTGAGATTTTCTATAGAGCTCTGAGTTAGTACTGCATGTTCCGACGTTTCGTTTACGAATTTGATAAAAATGAAAACATCATAGTACAAACGAAAGGCAAGGAACACTAACCGCTTGTAAACCTTTAATATATATGGTCATCTATTATTGCTGCCTATTCGTATTTTATAACATACGATTAAATAAATGTAAATATTCTAATCGTCATATTCTGTAAATAAGTTACCAGTTGCGTTTCTGGAATTACTTCTGCAAGACTTCATTAATATTACAGAGTACTCGAACCACTGATAGCTTTACATTAGAAGCTCATTAATATCATAGGCTTTTTTGATAACCAATATTCAGACGATGACAGGGGAGATAATTTTAAGAGAACATTAGATTTGTTACGAGAATAGAAGGATAAAAACATCATTGAATCATGCGTACATAATGACATCATTCGAACAATTTGTTGGAGGTAGAATAAATTCTGTCAACTATACTGGAAAACAAAAACATCTCCCACGACAGGTAAAGTTAATATAATTTACGCAATAGTTTATCTCCAAAATAAACATATTCACTCTTCAGTATTTTTAATGTTTCAGTGGTTCAAACTTTTCAGCCTATTTGCTGCGTGGCGGGAGTGAGATGTGTAGCGATTGAATGTATTAGTGAGGGGAGGTGAGAAACCACTGATTATGCAAAGGTAGACTGTTTTCATATCGAATCAGATATGTGATCAGCCACAATACTTTGCAATACGTTTCTAAAAATAGATATAATTTTAAATAATCTAGTTTTGCAATGATATAGCAGATCTGTATCGCTGTTTACATATTTCTCTCCATAGATCAGGCTTAGGAAAAATACTATTAAATTGCAACTTTTTAGATATAGTCATTTAATAGATTATATCATCGATCTCGACTGCAGTGCATTGATTTATATTACTTCGGGAATACATCGTTTAGATAAGAGAGCACGAATTAAAATGATTAAAGTTTAAGGAATATAGATAAGTATGTCTGTTTTAGTAAGTTTATTGTAGCTTGGCAGTTTATGCGCGTGTGTGTATTGGCTGTCACAAGCATATACATATAGAAATGCAAGCACAAACGCACTCACACACACACACACACACACGTCTGTGAGTGTATACATAAACGCAAACATGTTTATACAAAAACGCATATATATATATATATATATATATAATATCTGTAAATATAATATGTGACAATTATTCGGTAGCCATGATAAAACTCCTATTTTCGGATGTCAGGGCGGAAACCTACGCCGCTATCTCTTCAGTTATCGGGCCATCGAAAAAAATGCTATGAAAATGACAGTTAAACAAAGGAAAATTACTGTGTCACTGATCGTTAAGACAAAAAGAGTTATTAGAATGAGCGCTAAGTAAGGGGAGGGAGTAAATGTAAGGGAGTAAAAGTGTTAATAGTAATCGCGTGAGCGCGCATGTCCATACATACATGCGCGACCGCTCGTCCACGTACATGCGCCTATGTGTATATACTCATCCATCGTCACATGAAACGTTTATTATGGCTGGAAGAATACAATAAAACTTATAAAGTTAGAATGAGCAAATGGGATAGCATATATTGAGACATTTAAAGTGATTTTATCGATAGACATTTAAAAAGAAACGCAGCATCATCTTAGTTTGTCTACATGAAAGAAAAAAACCCACGAAAGAATAAAGGGTACGCTAATACAGACACATGCACGCACAAACACACACACACATACATACAGATGCAGATATTCACAAACATATATATGTATATGGCATTTTTAAGGCAGCACATAAATGTTTATGTATGTATAGATCTATATGTAAGTATATATATATATGTGTGTTTATAGGTATGTATATATAGAGGGATGTGCGCATGTGTGTGTAATGTATTTGCATTTATTTCTTAGACATATATTTATGATATTCGACGAAGTGATTCATTTTAGTTATTTGTAAAGTCAGCTTCTATTTCGTTTCGTCTTTAAATGTTTAATTGAAATGTCAGATAATAGAATACAATCTCTGCATCATGTTGAACTTTCAATTATCTCTGATTTTACACAAAAACGTTAAAGAAAAAAATTTAAACTAAACTCGAACAATACATAAGAGTATAGACATCTAAGTTCGTTTTCTTTCCCTGAAATGTGTGAAGGAAACCTTCGGAAGGTTCTGAAATACTTAATAATATTGATGCTTTATCTAAGACGATATGATTTTAAGAATTGGAATTTATTGTTATTCGTTTACAAGTACGTAATAACAATCATATACAAACATACAAAACCGAGAAATAATGGCAGTTGTGTGATTCGTATGGATGTACAGACAAAAGAAAAGCATCAATTTATTTGAAATTTCTATAAACCTACATTTTCCTCTATTTCAAAATTAAGTTTAACCTTCTTAAAATATAGTAGACACATATGTATTTACTGTGCAATAGATATCTACAATGTAGCTAATATTTCGAAAGGCAAAATAGTTAGAATGCCGGATAAAATGCTTATCCGAGTTTTGTCCGTCTTTACTTTCTGAGTTCAAATTGGACTGAGATCTACGTTCCCTTCTACCCTTTCGGATCGATAAAATAAGTACGGGTTGCGAATGGTGATTTAACCGACTTACCCCTCTCCCGAAATTGCCCTTGTTCCAACAAATTCCAAACTAATATAAGAGATACAAGGGCGGCGAGCTGGCAGAAAGGTTAGCAGGCCGGGTGAAATGCTGAGCGGTATTTCGTCTGCAACTACGTTCTGAGTTCATACTCGGCCGAGGTCGACTCTGCCATTCGGGGTCGAGTAAATAAGTACCAGTTACGCACTGGGGTTGATGTAATCGAATTAAACCATTTGTCTGTCCCTGTTTGTCTCCCTGTGTGCAATAAATAAATAAATAAATATTAGAGCCATTCAGAAGAGAGGTCAGAAGAGAGGATGTTATATCCTAACTTACACTGAAAACATTAGCGGGCTTTTCTGGGTGCATTCGGCTCGAAAACAAACAAACGCGGGTAAACAGAAACATAGAATGGCAAACTCGACTGGTATACGAGTGAGAACGCTGTTTCCCATGTTTCCCATTTCCATTTCAATTCTATGGTCTTCTATGTACATGTATTACTTGTTCTGGAAAATGACGTTTCAATCCTACGCATACAGATTTCTTCAACACAAACGCTCCAGGGCGCCATAGCTCAGGTTCTCTACGCAGGTCAATGAATGAGCTCGGTGTCATGTATGTTTAGAGTTTATTAGTTATAATTTCAACGAATGTAAACAAATGTGTATTTGTGTTATAATGCTTCATGGTTTCCTGCTCCCAAACGTCTGATGTTTATCGCATCCGACTTGTGATACACAATTCTGATGTTATCTTATATTTGGTAAGATATGCTACATAAAATCTGAAATATATAATGCATATATTTTTATATTCTCATATCTTCTATTATGATTTGATTTGTGGTTGATGGGCTGCAGAGGAGATAACTGCATCGTGCTATTTAAAATATGAATGTATAATCTGTATTGTCTTATCAGTACCGGTTTTTCAGGACAATAATGAATGATGATTGTAACTTGAAGGTGATGGCGATGATGATGATGATGATGATGATGTCGAAGAGGGCGATCATAATAATGCTGATGACGATGGTGATGATGATGTTGAAGAGGGCGATTATAATGATAATGATGGTGATGGTGATGATGATATGCTTCTCGAGATTTCATCCACTGCTTGATTGTTGTGAATGAAACTTGATTCAATAAATGTCTTATGTATTCTTCATCCCCAATATTCTTATAAGTCACCAACAAATC
>NC_068998.1:53535791-53540757 GCF_001194135.2 Octopus bimaculoides
ACAGTATATATATATATATATACAGTATATATATATATATATACAGTATATATATATATATATATACATATATATATACAGATATATATATGCATACAGGAAAAGGGAGAACAAAAACCAACGCATGACGCGTATAGGTGTGTGTATATATATATATAATATATATACATATATATATATATACATATATATATATAGAGAGAGAGAGAGGAGAGAGAGAGATAGAGAGAAAGAGAGAGATAGAGTGAGATGTATTTAGGTGTTTATATATATGTAAGCAAACACCCTTATGAATGTAAGGGTGCGTGCGGGTATATATTTCTTTAATTCTGCTAATAATATGCGCGTGCCTTCGCACGTGTGTGAGTGTGTATATGCCTGTGTATGTAAAAAAAATATTACATTTACTTGAGGGACAATCAATAAACACAAGCAAAAAGATAAGTTCAAAGGGGAATATAGTAATAGTCTTCATATTTGTATATATTTAACTATCGTATTTATTTCCTCTGCTTATAAATTCCATATAAAAAGTTGCATACAAAATTTTATCGGCATCGTGTTTTTGTGTTCGTCTATATGTACTTATGTCACACACACACACACAGACACACATGCATACTCTCATTTTTAATTTAAAAAAATTACACACATCATAATCACTGAAACAGTTTAAATATTGAAAATTGGGAACGGATGACTATGCAGGTGTATCCAAATTATTCCAACACTTTCTTTCTCTGTGCTAGGTATGCTGTAAATGGGAGACAAATTGGAAATAAATAAAATGAGTTGTACCTGTAATTCAAAGGGCCAACCTCGTTACGCTTATATCCCTGAGACCTAGGTTAAAGGCACTTGTCTTTGGAGTGCTCACATAACGAGGTTTCTCCGCTGATCGGATCAACCGGGACCATCGTCTTCGTAACCAACGCAGTGCCGGTAATATACATGGAAGAGCTCTCGGCTATAAGAGGGAATTAAGACAAGGCATATGCAAAAATAATGCCAACAAGAAAGAATGTCATCATTTTGAACTTGGGAACAAAAGTAGAAAAACACAAACCAGGCGCTATGGTAAATGTTACGGCAAGAAGCTTAAAACAGTTAAATTTATTGATTTTTAGCTTTGCATGGATAATTGCAAGATCGGTATGTTGAGCTAATAGACATCATATTTCAGAGACGTAAAAACTAGTCATCCCTTAGAGGATGGTGCAGGGCACGCACCGGATCATCCACTTCGAATCACGGAGCTTGCTCTTGCAGATAGCCATCTCTGTCCTGATAGCAGTGGTGTACTCAGGGAGTCAAGAATGCTGGAATATCCGATTCTTTCCATGCGACTCCCGCACTATAATATTTAGCCCGAGATACCCTTAGTTCTTACTGTTTCCACAGCCTCAACAACTTCTATTTCGATTCTTCCAAATACAGCAAAGTCCCGAAACCTTGCTGTTACTTTCTCATAATCTTCTAAAGCCTCATTAATCTTCTAAAGTATTTCTTTATTATTTATTGTTTTCTTTTTCCTTCCTCAACCTCAAGGAACGTAAGATGTCTAAAATAGTTTTGCCTGTACATATGAGTTTACTTTCAAATTTCTTATACTTTGGATGTAATGTTCTCTTCACATTACAGGACATTAAAATATTTTGATATTTGAATCTTTTTTTTCTCATCAATTTCAATGGAATTCAGAATATCATTACATCAAAGGCTGATCTATATTATTCGTCCATTTAATATCGTTTCTTACAAACGTAACATTTCCATACATTTCCCTATACTCAGTTTAATGTTAAACATTACATCCTTTTTATTTCTTAATTTAAGCGCGTCCTTTATAAAAATCTTATTTAACTTTCTTATATCTTCAGTTTCTTTGAAGGAATTGGCTAATTTTATTCAGTGGATATCCATTGTGGCAATTTGTGGCTTATGTATTAGGCAGCTATGGCCGCTTCTTGTCTAGATAGACTTTCGTCTCTTCACTACAACATTTAATATAAAATGGTTTCTAAACAAGCACTCGGACAGTCGAACAACCAACCCAAAACGATACTCCTACGAAATTTATTGCTGATTTCCCGGCCCCGTAAAATTCTGTTGACTGTTCTTTGAGCCACTTCTTCACTATCTCCACACTCACCAGATTTAGCGCCTTCAGACTATCATCTCTTCGGCCCCATGAAAGAGGGTTTGAGAGGCAAACATTATTCCAGTCACGAGGATGTGAAAATTGTAGTAAAGAAGTTGCTCAAAGAACAGTCAACAAAATGTTACGGGGTAGGGACACATGCTCTCATTCGAAGGTGGAACATTTCTATTGAGAGAAACGGTGACTATGTTGAGAAGTAGGGATGTGATCCACAGAGGACCAGCTTCATTTTGACGTATGATACATGTTCCTGTCTTGGTAATTATACCTGTCCTAAACAAAATGGCATTACTTTTTGACTCACCCTCGTATATAAATTATATACAAGAAAAACATCATTTATGTATGCCTGTAAGCATTACTCAGGAATCAATGACATAATAATCTTCCCTAATTCAATGTTCACTATTTGCGTATATATATTAATATAAATATAATTTCGTAATTGATGCCGGGTAAACTTGAATTTGCAATCTTCACCCAATGCAAACACAAGAAGCACAACTCGTTAAAATTATTTTGTTGAGGAATGAATTCATGAATGGACGTTAATGAAAGTTGAAAAATATATGAATATTTCCTTTGAATCCAGTATAAAAGAAAGCAAATGTTTTAAAATGCTTCAGAATTTATCAAGTAATTACTCTGGTTAAGAATTCAAATTGTAATCTAATTATTAGCAAAATATCATTTAAGATATAATTCTGAAAATGTGAATTTCCAAACAAATAAGGGTTTCTCTTTGATATGCAAAACCAGTAAGTTTCAACTGGGTAGAATTAGTCGGTCACATCATACACAGTAAGTGACTGGTACATTACTTTATCGGCCTCGGAGGTATGGCAGACGAGGTAGTTCTCAGCCAAACACTAGTTGACCGACGGCTGTCGTCCCCATGTGTTTAACTAAATAAATCTTTCACCAATATATTCTGATTCCCCGTTGTTTATTTTGTGTATAGATTTAGTAAAACTATAAAAGCTTCTTTAACACCGTACAGAAAAAAAATCCAGCAATACATGTTATATAAAGAGAATTAGATTTATGTTTTCAGGCCGATATATATACATTTTCAGCAATATACATTTATACGCATACATGAATATATAAATGTACGCACACATACCTATTCACAAAGATACATGCATACATGCCCACAATAAATTCCTAGACGCACGTATGACTATTGTTACTGGCGTGTAAAAATACGTTGTTGTCAATTTCGATTATGGTCGGGCAGCAAGGCATAGCTTTGTTATCGAAGAATTTAAAAGTAAATGATATAAATACATACAACCATACATAATATAGAAATAAAAGAAATAAAACCGCACAATATGGTAGGAGCCATAGCCGCTCATACTAAAAAGGAATACTGGTGGAATGTCCCAGTGAAGACCGCAATAAAATGTAAGCACAACAGACCTGATATAATGATTTGGGATAGAGAAGAGAAACTGTGCACAGTTGTGGAAATCAGCTGCCCAGCGGATGCTAAGATAAAGCTGAAGATCAGTGAGAAAGAGAACACCTACACTGAACTATTGAGAAATCTGCAGTTAATCTATCCAGATTACAAGTTCAGGTTTATACCTGTAAGTATTGGGACCCTTGGATATGTAACACACTGCCTAAATACCAATCTTGAGAAATTAGGCTTCTCAAAACCAGAAAGGAGAAAGCTAATTCGAAGACTACAGATCCAATCCATCACTGGAACAATAAAAATCTGTAAAACTTTCCAGAAGTTCATCATCTAAATATACATGAGCATGTCTGGATATGTAACTATATGCATGAAAATACATACATAAATCATAAAAATCTGTACATACATATATACAAACAAATATAACCTGTTGTTGATGTTGAAATTCCAATGAAGGAACCTTGGATCTAGGTTAGAAACCAGTTCTTTCTCTATTGGCAAGAAATCTTAAAATAAATCGAATAATGACATACATACACACATACATACATGCACAAGATACATTTATACACGTTGACGTAAGCACTTATCCGTGCGTATGTTCCTAAATAAAGAACTTTCGAATTTACTTAATTTCCACAAATATTCACTATGTTATCCGCAGGAAATCTATTCAGACTGCCGTACTAAACGTACATCGGAATCACATCTTTGAAGTTAAGGAATGTTAAGCTAAAACTTGCAATTCGGTGCATATACAGCAGACAGGATATTGTTCCATGCGAAAAGAATCCAAATTGATGCAATGTTTCAAAGTGCAGCTGCCCTTTGGATGTGAATATCGCATCTAATGATAAGGAAAAGGAGAATTTATGCTGAACTAATGTTGAATTGCTGTTCTTGTATTGTAGTTATAGATTCTCGTGTGTCTGTTATCGCAGGTGTATTGGACTATGTAACATCGGGCTGAATAGAAATGATGGAGTTTCTAAGAAAGAACAAAACGGTCTCGCATCATTTAAACTCAATCGATTTGTGGTTAAACGAAAAATGTTTAAACCATCTGGAAGATACTATATTTCAGTTTATCTGACTGAACATATACACTCAAAATGATAACGTATGTGGTTACGGCATAAATACATTCAAATATACATGAATGTATTGCCACGCAATTCTATCAAATAGACCTGTACATCCATTACATGAGAACAGAGAACACAATAGCTTACACATCCACTTGTTGAGGCACATACATTCATAAATCACAGACACTGTTTCAACTCCGACACTGAGCGATTGTTACTCAGTTAATGTCAAATTTTAAATTTGCGACGAATTTCAGTGAATATTTCAGTAAAAGTAACACACATATA
>NC_068998.1:53540857-53547996 GCF_001194135.2 Octopus bimaculoides
ATGTATATATATGCATATATATATACCGACGCAACTAAATCTTCGCTAATTTGATAATGTAGGCGTAATGATTTTTTTTTTCGGAAAAGTAATCAAAGTACACAGCAAGGGTTCGAAATCATCCTAACATAATTCCTCCCACTTAGACATGCTGTTAGATTAATCACGTACTGTAGACAATATAAAACTGTAACTACTGCACAAGAAACCACTGTACATACTTTTTAAATCTGGATCCCTTCAATGAATTCTTCATTCTCTGTTCAAGCACATTCCAACCTCAATATCCTTTGGGTGTATGTTGTAATATTGTGGAATTGTTATTACATCATTTCAGAAGGTGGTGGGCTGATCGAATTGTTAGCTAGTCAGACAGAATGATTTGTGCTATTTGTTCCAGCTCTTTAAGTTCTGAGTTTAAAACTAACCGACATCCACTTTGACGTCCCTCATTTTGAGGTCCCAAAAACGAAGAACTAGTCAAGTTGTGAGTTCGATGGATAAACTGTAGCCTAGTGTTAAAATGCGAAAGATTTATTTATTATATCATTTCTGGAAATTATATTTTGGCTCATATCTAGTTTTCTCAGTTCAAGAGACGGACAGACAGACAGAGAGAAAGTGATTGTATCAGAGATAGAACACTAGTATGTGTTAGCTAAATTTACGATGAACAGCAATATAGTAATATGAAAAATATTTGAGAGAAAACGCTAGGATATTGTTTAGTAAAAGAAGCCACACGATTGATATCACATTTCATTTAAATAACACTAAATAATAGATAAAGTAATTCAACAAGTAACGTTTTAAGTCGCTTATTAACTGATAATACATGACTTGTACACAATGGCAACGCAATTGATATAATAGCATTAAACGTATGTGAAAAAATATACAAATCACGTTTTATTCAACATTAAAAGTAAAACAATATACTTGTAAAAAGATAAAAATAGTAAATCAATCAGAAATCTGAATTTTTTTTTTCCTGTTAATTTCCTTTTTTACCGCGCCTTTTTCGTCTGTGATTTTAATCCTGTGTCATTTTTTTTTCCTTTGCTCTATTCAAATTTTCACGTGGGTGGAATTTATCGACACAGTAGAAGCCAATAAACCATTGAAAAATTCTAGCGCTACAAGGTTTCAACGAAAAATTATAGCCATCTAGTAAACTTCCTATGCAGTTCTGTTGTTCATTAAATGTAAAATTTCCATCTGGTTAGAAAGTCAGTAATTTTGGAAATAGATGTTTCGCATAGCTCATTTGAATACGGTAAGGCTGCAAAGTCATTTGTGTGCGGTTCGAAACATCGAAGGAGTTCAAAGATAATGTTGAGGAAGAGGAACAAAAATCACGGGTGTGAATAGTTTCAAGAACGTATAGAAAGACACAAGTCTTTCTATACGAAACCTCAATGACTCCACCAATTTGCGAATTTATGATGTATATCGCTGAGACGAAGTTTGCTTTTATTGAAGCCAAGTGATAGAAGAGCTGATGCAGAAGAGCTGTTTTAATTCTAGAATAATACCATCTGCTGATGTGTTGTAATGATAGACAGCATCCACCACATCCACTGTTTTAATGATGGCAAATATTTTAACGATTTTCTTGAGGACAAAAAATCTCACACACCAATTGTGATTCATAAGTAGAACAACACATAACATAGGGTGATTATAATGGTAGACTGGTTCACACGAATCTCTTGTTTAACAACAAAGTATTCTCTGTACAAAAACGTTTTAATGACAGAAGTCATCCCATCGCTGCTCCGTTTTAATGAGGGAATACTTAGTGCTGGCTCTTTGTATGAATTTTATCATTGCCAACTTTGCATTTTATATAAAAACAATGAAACATTTATCTCTTCAAATTACTTGGTTGAAGCTTGGTGGAAAGCATGATCAAATACATAGACTATATTGTCTCTGATTTTACAACCATTAACTTAACATTACTAGCATCTGTCTTTCATATCACCCAGTGAAGTGTATATTTTGAGAAATAAGTTTACGTTTCTTTCATCTGTTTCAACTATAATCGCTTAGGCCACAGATCATATAACAGAGACATAACTATACAAATATTGCTGTGAGCATACCTGATGTGTGAATGAAACAGTTATCTACACGACAGGCAAGTTAAATGACTGTTTGAACAACCAAATTATGGTATTCTTGTCGATAATCCCAGCATCTCTCTCTTTAAATACTTGGGTGTTACCACAAAACTTCACGTTCATCAACGATTACAATATTTTCATAAAATGGAATTTACTCCTTCGTAATTCCTAATATGTTGATCTCAAATATTTATATCGAAATTATAGTTTCTATAGTTCTTCATTGTAACTATTTTCTTATATTTATTTTCATGTGATTTTCCAGAAGCAGATATTTTTCTGGGATGGAATCAAATCTCTATGTTTTCTATTAATGAAATTATTTGACTCCAGTTTAATAAACCATTAACTCAAGGCAAATAATGTATTATACTTTTATAAAGAGTCATTATTAAATAAGACATTTGATTCAATTTGCTATGCTGGAACGTCAACAATATGTTTAATATTCAACATATTTGAGGACCTGCAGTTAGCTGTTACTGTCTGATAATTTCGCAAACAGTTATATATGCATAATCGAAAATAAAATAGTGTAAAACGAAACAAAATTATTTTGTCTTCGTAAAAGACTTTTTCTCAATACTTTGAGTAAAGTTTGAAATAGAGTTTCAAATAAATGGAAGAGTCTATTTAATCTTATGGGAATGATAATCACTTATATACTTTGTCCTCTATACAGTTATAAATGGTAAAGAAGGCTGGGAGGATGGACTTATAACCAAAAAAAAAAAAGGAAATATGATGCAACTAATTAAAAGACCACGCTGGGAATATAGAAGACACATAAATCAGCTAAGGAAGAGACATTCCGAAGAACGTAGAGAAATTCCTATGGAAGTATTTTTTTTTTATGTAGTCGATGACCCACCACCGAAAGTAATGGAGTCCCGTCGAAACAGCATGAGAATATGGAAGCAGTTTCAAACCAAGAACAATTGGTGGAAGTAACGGAAGAATGACGACAGAACAGATTGTTCATAATTCAACACATCCATTGAAGACAAAATAGAAAAAATAGCTAATTAGGGAAATATTCATAATTCCTACCTCATGTTATGAATCCCGATCTCACTTAGATTCGTATATTGCGTTTAGACATATAACCATAGTCTACATTTCCTCAATTCACCAAACAGAATTGGAGTAGATACCGGGTTATCTCAGAGTAATCTACCTGACAACTTCTCTGTATTTCTGTCAGGTGTATGTAGATATATCATTCACCTCGGGCAATACATGACATAACGAAATAGCTTCCAGAATTTACCATATATCAAGATTACATTGAGATTTCGAGCGACATGAGATTTCAAGTCACCCTGTGTTTTTTTTTAATTCGATATTTAAATATAAACAATTTCTTAACTTAAAGAAATAGTGATTATGGAATACCACTTTGAATAATTCAAAAAGTTCAGCAAACAATGGGGAACTTTCTGAAGACTTGTATTGTTCTTTAAAATAATTGATGTGTTCTGGGGAGACATAAAAATTTAAAATTTAATATAAACTTAGTAGTTAAAAGGAAGCCAAACAACATTTTATTCACTTTTCTCATTGAAGAAAACACATGAGATATTATAGAGATATTATTTTGAAGGAAATAGAAAAATTACATAGAAACAAAATTAAAACATCTCTCAAGATATTTTTTGATGCTTAAAAATATATCTTTAAACTTTCTTCTTTTTACTTAAATAATTTTAATACGAAACAAATACATGAATTTCATAGAATAGGAAATGTATTTTCCTTTTCAAGTTATCTTCTAATACGGCATTGTATGTTTGTCTATAGTTATTATTTTTTTTCTGTCATTGTTGCGCTTGTTTCTGCTGTTATTGTCATTGTTTTCACAAAATAGAGTGGCGCGGTGAGGAATGGTAGAATTCCAGAATCAATTAAATGCCATTCTAAATTATATACAGCGTTCTACGATCTGTTTTCGAATTCTGTTGATATAACTATTGCCTACATTGCCTCTACATCAGAAAAGAAAGTAACCATTCTATAATGAGGTTCATTATATTGCTTAGAATTGATACCTCGTCTACATCCGTTATTTCTTCATAATTATGCATTTCCAACTGGCGTACGCATTTAAGTGCAGACATTTTTTTCTCCACATTATGATTGTTACAAAAGCAGAGAAACGGGGCAAATAAGCGCATTTTGCTTGTGTAAAATCTCGTGTTACAGGTTTTCAAGAGGTGGAGAAAAACTGACTATTTTTATGCAGTGTTATACATTTGTCAGAAAAGGTAATTCATATAACTATAGTTAGCTTAGATTTAGTAAATCTGAAGCGAAGCTGTTAAAAAAAAAAGACTTATCTTACGCATTCATTTGTACAGTACTTGAATTAACTCACTTGTGTTAGATCTTTTCTTGAAGAACAAAACCAATAAATAAAATAAACACACGGATCGTCGTTCAAACGGAATTGTTGGTATAACATAATTGAAATTGGAGCAAATGAACTTTGCTATAAGGACAGCGTATATATGTTGACGATAATGAAATCTTTAAGCTGCAGTATGTTATTAATATGTACTTGCTTCCTTTTTTAATAGAGATATGTAAATCCTCATGAAAGTAAATACAACTTCCAAGCACAATTCAGACGTATATTTTCGGTGTGGCTGGGTTAGCACATGCGCAGAAAAGCACACAGGCATACACAAAAATGTATAGAAGATATTTATCATTAAAAAAATTGGCAACATAAAAGATAGTTGAAACTTAATGCTCAAGCTCAGAATATCTGATATCGCGTATGAAAGGTAAATTTATCTTCAATGAAATTCTCGCAGAAAAATATTTTCAAGTAATATTTATGAAATATCGATTTCGGGAGCTTATCTCATTGGTATATATTTCTTTTCTTTTTTTCGTAGAGCAGGCATTCTACATTAAACCTGACAACTGACATTGTGCATAAATCCCCAGCTTAAACTAGTTTCTCGTCTTTAATGCTTGAAAGGATGGTGCTAGTATTTACCGAACACAAGCTATAATACCTTTAATGTATAGATTTCTTGAGGATTCTCATCACACAGTTGTCATAAAGCTGTTGCGTTATATCACTTACATGAACATAGTTGTGATTCACACCTTAGCGCAATATCCTTCATCAAAATTTCATTATAGCTTATGAATAATATATACTTTAGTTACAAGTATGGGCAATATTATAAGGGATTCTATGTGGTGGAGTAAAATATTTTCCTAAATATTACGTTACCGTCTAATTGGTATTAACACTACCGGTTTATTGTTCTTCTTACTTTTTTTTTTTTTTTTACTTATGAAGGCGGTGAGCTGGAAAAACTGTTAGCACTCCGGGCTAAATGCTTAGCGGTATTTCGTCTGTATTTTCATTCTGAGTTCAAATTCCGCCAATGTCGACTTTGCTTTTCATGATTTCGAAGTCGATAAATTAAGTACCAGTTGCGCACTGGGGTCGATCTAATCAACTGGCCCCCTCCAGCAAAATTTCGCGCCTTGTGCCTAGATTAGGAAAAGTTATTTTTTTAATTAAGGTGTGCAGCTGGCAGCCATTAGCGGCATTTCTTCCACTTTTTACGCTCTAAGTTCAAATGCTGGATTCATTTATGTTCGTGTCAGAATTGTGAGGGGACCATTTCATGAGTTCGATTTGTCTTTTGGAAATTATTTTTTATTACATTTTCTGGGTGCTTGGGGTCAATATTTTGCTGAAATGTCAACTGATTCTTTATGAGTTGCATCCCAGAGAGGATAGGAGGATGAATTAGAATCTGCCTATAGTTTTCAGCATTCCTATTGGCCTCATATCGAATCAAATCGCAAACTCCATTGGCTGATGAGCAATCCCAAACATGTATGGAACCTTCACCATGATTAAGTTTTGGTTGTAAGTAGGTTTCCTTCAAATGTTCTCCATTCCTGCAATCTAGAACTTTAAAGTGCTGGAAAGGAAGGACTGAGAACGTTGTTTCTACAGAGAACTGCACATGATACCGCTGTCGGAAAGAAAGGATCGAACTCTTGAATGTCTTATAGTACGATATCTTGCTGCTCAGAAATGTCACCTCCTCAGGACGGGAACTACCATATATCACACTGTACATGGTATGAGAGCGTTTGTGAGGGGCGCCGGTATTTTCTGATCATCAAATAGAATACCAATCTTTCTGAATTAGTATGTCCTGTACTGAAAGTGTTAGATAACCATACAAGTATATTATCATTATTATTATTATTACTATTATTATTATTATTATTATTATTATTATTATTATTATTATTATTATTAACATTATTAATGGAGTTGTCCAACACTCATACGAAGAATATGCAATATATAAAATTATCCGACGCTTATAATCATTTCAAATGCAATATAGGATTTCGTATTCGCTTTATTTCCAGCCGCGGTTAATTATGTGAATAATGAATGTCACTAATAAGCTGAATTAATTAATGATTGATGTTGCCAAGACTTTAGGAAGCTAACGGATCCCACTATTACAGACATTTCACATCTTTTACACAGTCATAATCCATTGACGGAATCTATTTCAATTGTCAGTGAAGATAAAGTATTTCTCTCTCCAAAATCCTCCTAAACTGTATACTGACGCTCATAATCTAAAACATTGACATCGCATACGAAATCCTCTGTCACATTTGAGCTTATTATAACCTGAAGATCCTTTTATCTTATTATCTTTTCAGCTAACAGGTATTATGTTCATAACTTATGCATAAAACCAGAAAATCGACGCAATGTTGATGTCCGAGTTAATCAAAATATTACCAATCAAAGTTCTGCACGTAACACACGATCCTTGTATTTAACGCAGCACAGAACCACATTGATAATCTGCTAAATTGGAAACTATAGCATTACATATCTCAAACGCACACATATACACAATTTCCCATTATGTACACATACGCAATATAGGCTTACACACATATAGATACACATAAATATATTATCTGTTATATTCACTCACACAG
>NC_068998.1:53548096-53549358 GCF_001194135.2 Octopus bimaculoides
ATATATATATATATATATATATAATCAAAATAAGCAACAAGATATCACGCACTGAGACAGTACGACTTATATGTCTCGATTCTTTCAGGAAGTATTTGATGTATTAGAAAGCAGTCAAGAATGTTGCAATGAACAATAATTAATGCTGTAGTTGAGATAACTTTATGGATATTGGTAAAGAGTTACCTGTATCATGATAATTGGCGCCAAAATTCAAAATTCCGGCATCATAACTGCTGCTCAATGTTCTGTAAAAACTCTAAATTCTGGAAGACGAGACGAGACATGGATATGTTTCATGTAACACAAAGCACGTTACCCAAACAGTGATTGTCTTTGGGTTTCTTTCCACTGATTGTGAAGACATACCGCCCGATAACATTGAACGGAGTGTTTGAATTGATTCAGACGGTGACGTGAAGCTGCGGGGACAGAATGGTCCGGCCTTGATTGGAGAGGGTTGCTTGTGGAAGGCCATTTGTGTGGCAGCAGGATTCAACTCATTGTCATACCTTCGGAACGAGTCAGAATTGGTGGCCTGAGAATTTCTACGACTTCACTAGCCCCGATTTCTGGCCTCCTCATTCCCCTGATTTTAATCCAGAGGATAACGATGTATAGGATGCGGTTGAGAAGGACACGACCGCTCTGCCTGCGTCACCAAGTCCTAGCTGGTGGAAGGAGATCACGGAGGTGTTCGAAATCATCCAGGGACACAGTCGGGTATACATGCACCATGATCCGATGTCACACGGAGGCCGGGATGGATGTTGAGTGCGACTGCTTAAAAGAAATTCTTATCTCCCAGCCATAATATTGTCCGTATTACGCGATTTTAAAAAATAGTGTACTTTCTTTTCCATTTCTACAAATTCTGAAATAGAGCTGGAACAGACTATAAATAAATATATACATTATATGTATAACAAATTTATAAGAATATTTAGCTGAAGATCAGAATAGAGTATTCTTTACTCTTAACTGTGAAACGATCGTACTAAATTAACTAAAGGCAGGTGTTTTTTTTACTCTTCTCTACTGTTTTTTGTTCTGTGTGTATCAAAAATATCGCTATCAATCTGGAGTAATAATTTATAGTTTTGAAATCAGTAGTTCGTTGACTGCTATTTCTAAATTCTCAGTATGTTGGAGAAGCAGGTTACTGCCAATCCCTATATATTTATGATTATAAATGATTTTTACCGAAAAGGTTTTTCATACTGAGCTACCCGGCAAAATTGTTAATTATTAATTTTATTACT
>NC_068998.1:53550223-53555310 GCF_001194135.2 Octopus bimaculoides
ATATATATATATATATATATATATATATATACACACATGTATGTGGGTGTATGCATATATATAATTTGTCTTTAACGATGGAACTCGAAATAGAAACAGCTATGAATAATAGTCTGTAAATAATGCGTTCCAACGTTATAAATGAATTTTCTTTCACTTCTCAAATTTCCTAAATTCTTATGAAGTAAACAACATATGTATGCGTGTGTGTGTCCTCGTATATTTGTGTGTGCGAGACTGTGTGCCTCTGTGTATGAGTGTAATATATATATACACTCATACACAGAGGCACATGTATACGTACGCGTATATGTAAACGTACGCGTTTGTGCGAATACATTTAATTATGAATATTCGATACTCGAAAGAAAAATACAATGCGGAACATACGTAAATTAAAATATGCTTCCAATAGCGTTTCTCAGTAGATATATTTGTGTGCCTGCTTCTTCCGATGTATTTCTTGCCCGTTTACATAAGGTGTAAATTAATAATTTTAATAAAGATATATTTTAAAGTATACCAAATAGGAAGATTACTTTCACTCATATATTGTCCCAATACATTTTAATTATTCTGGAATGCACCAACTTTCCAATTGCATGTGCCGTTAACAATAACAGTAGATTGAAGTTCTGGTTGCAAAAGAGCAAGTCTTAATTCTTTTTTAATATTTTACTGAGCATTTTCTATAGCTTACATCACATAATCTATTTGACAGAAATTCGTAGTATTGTGTATCACTGATGCATTCAACGGTTTCAATATTTGTAATATATCTGCATTGAAACAACCGAGGCTTGATAGGTATTGGAGCAGAACTGCTTAAATATGGATATACAGAGCAGCTGAGTCCGTTAGAGCTCACGTTCGCGTCCAGTTCACATATACTCTTAATGTCTTTCGTAAAGACACAAACATCATAAATCGCATTTTGATTTAGGTTTCATATTGATGAATGCCAAAGGCATTTGTAATGAAATTCGAAACTCGCTGATTTGAGAAGATATATAGGCATATATGGGATGGTCATAACTGGAACACGTATCATTCTATGACTTCTCAATTCTGTGATCCCTAATGGTTAAATAAAGGCAAGAATAAGATATCGTTACCCTGATAATATGTCGATAAATTGCTTGCCCTCTTCGTGTAACTTCACCGATATTTTAATGAGCAATCCATACGCCCTTCATTAGATGAAAACTAATTTGATACCGTTTGTTAGAGAAAATTAATAACCTGTTGGAAAATTATATTTCTAAAAGTCTAAGATCCACATGTAACTGCTGGCTCACTACTGCAGCCGTTCGGAAAAGTCTTTACATTGTAACCAACGATAAAATCGACTGGCTCGCAAGAATAAGCAAGGATAAAATTCCTTTGGCTATAGACCAGCTTCAACAGAACTGAGCTGGGTCTATATAGCACCAACACTAACATACTTAAACAGATTATCTAAATCAGGTTTCTCTGAGATTTGCCTCCCATTTGTTCCCATGACAAATTTTGGAAAGTCTTTTCTCCATACCACAATTTGTGTTTACATATTTACCATAATAAAACAATCGGCAAATGGAATTTAAAATACTGTTTTCAAGCTTTATAGTTTTAAGTATATATAGCACGTAACAATACTTTAATTATTATGAATAAGAGCCACACTGAGTCTGACAGATCAAGACTTCTGCATTGGTAAAGGAGTAAATAAGAAATGATATATATGAGTCTTAGGGAAACAACAGTCATGGGACTTTCTGAATTGCACAAAGAACAAAATATTACGTCGAATTTTTAGAAGGGCAGCCTGTCTGATTATGAACCAACTGGGGGACGCAAACACACCGACATTGGTAGCCAATCGATGGTGGGGAGACAAGCACAGACACACACACACACACACACACATATATATATATATATATATATATATATATATATATATATACACACACACAAAGAGAAATAGATGGATAGATAGATAGATAGATAGACAAAGAGATATATAAATGAATAGATTGCGAGAGAGAAACAGACAGACATATAGAGTGACAGACAGACAGGTAAACAGCTCGGCAGACAGGCAGTTAGAGTCTATCTATAATGTATATATGTTTATATTTTTACCACTAAACTGCCTTAGGTTATTTATTTATTTAGTTTTTTTGTACATTCATATATTTTGTCATATTTTGTCGGTAAACTTAGTTCAATAATCTAATTACAAATCTTATATAATCAGCCTTTATGTGGCCCTCGTGTGGCTGTAATCACTGAACTGAGACTAGTAAATATGAAAAATTGTATGCTATCAGGAGACCTGAAAGATGATGATGATGATGATGATTGCAACAACAAACAAAGAGTGAAACACATGATTGAAAAAGTGGCATTTCTTTGAATGTCATGCACTTAACGCGGCACCGCTGAGTACATTTTTCAAGCTTCTGAATAAATTATATTATGTTTGGTTCACTGTAATTGGTAAGTAGAATCACAATTTCGTGCATTAAAATGAGGTGTAAAAAGTTATATGGAAAATGTGTCTCAATGCGTCGTACTTAACTACCTCAATATTTTAATGGAGTCGTACGAGAATGACTTTTTCATATCTGTTTTTCTGTATTTCATCTTTTAATCCTGATAAACGAAATGTTTCATTTTTTTATTTATTCGTCTCCATCAAAAATAATGAAAAAGCAATACAAATACATCGAATGTCTGGGGGACACGTTTGCACACCTAATAAACTGAACATTTAGTGATTATGGGCCAACTATAAAATATCAGTCACCATGATGAATCAACCAGTCACTTCTTTCAACTAAGGTGAATTTTCTGTCCTTTCTTTTTCTCTTTCTTTTATTTGTAATATTTTTTTTTTTTTTTTTGCTTAACACTTCGAATACATTTCTGATTTAATGTCCTGTCAAAACGCTAACAGTGGCGACTTCATTTGTTGAACCATGTTAATTGATATCCATCAAACCCTTTTCTAATTCGATCACTTTAATTTTCCCACTGATATTTTCGAAGCAATGAAATTAGCTCAAAATTATTTGCATCTCTACAAAAAGCCAGTCAGAATTTCTACCCAATTAATATCGTTAAAGCAAATGCGTTTTTTTTTAATGGAAATTTCGATGTCATTAAATACTGCTTTCAACTTCTAAGAGCTTTTTAATTGTCAACAGATTTGACAACAATAGCAGTCTAGTTTCCCTCATTGTATAACCTACAAAATTGTAAAATCGATTCACATTATACAATGAGCACAGATTGTGAAATCGAGGGCAACCCTTGATGTTGAATTCGACGGTATGGATGATCAATAGTCAACACAGCATAGTCATGTTTGTGTTCACTGCTTTGGATGTAACCGACACCAAACGCAACACTCAACTAGGACGAAGCTGTAAAAACTGTATTAACAGCATTAATTTTGATCCTGGGAGACATAATTACTAAAGTACGCTGCGTTTCTTTATTCACGTTTCGTTTTACAACAGAAAACTGATTATAAATGCATTATATCATAACTTGGTTATATTAAACTCTTGATAACACTAATAATGATAAATTATTTAGTTTACTTTTATTAATAACGTGTGCTGCGACATAGATTATACAATGCTTTGTTTCAAAATTAGTAATTAGTAATTAAGCGTTTCGCATGCGATTCAAACGTTATAATCCTTTCGTACTCAGACAACATTTGCACTACGAAACTGTGCATAGGAGAAAATTCCTAATTATTCTAAATCACTTTCTATTCTATTACATATTATATAATTTCTCACCGTCTTGCAAGCATACAACTAGCTTCATATCTCCATACGTTTTTGACACATAAATCACATTGCTCTATTAACTATCACGTTTCGTGACGATAAACATTACCTTTATTTTTTACAAATAATGTTCGTAAAATATCCTTCATCAGATTATTTTATGAAGTGTATCGTTTTCACTAACGTTCTAAACAAATCTAGAAGAAAACTGCCCGATCTCTTCAAATAGAACTTTTACAAGCTCTTTTGCATATAGTTTAAAATTCTTGCAGCTATTTTAGAAACACTTATGTCGCCTTTGGCCAGTACATGAAATGTCACCTTTTAAATCACGTTGAAATATGCAATTTTTCTCTCAAATTCTTGATCAAAGCACACATCACATCAATAGGATTCCAAAACCTTGCAGCGAAAAATTAAGCTCAGTGAAACGCAATGAAAAATCTGTTAAAAACATCAATATACTGATACTAGCAAAATCTTTTATCGTTTAAATCTGATACTCTACATTTTACATGTATGAAAATAATATAAATATCAACTTAGCCCACACTTACTTCGATCGCCACTGAACATGGTTACGTTATTCACCTTTCTTTAAATTATATTAACTTCAAATTTTGGTACAAGGCCAGCAATTTTGAGGGAGTGGGTGAGCCGGTTACATCGATTTAAGTACTCAACTGGTATGAATTTATCGACTCTAAAAAGGGTTAAAGGCAAAGTGGGCCACGTCGGGATTTGAACTCAGAACGCAAAGAAGCGTGAAACGACCCTAAGTATTTTCCCCGGTATGCCAACGATTCTGCCAGCTCTGCGCGTTCTTCCTTCAAAATATATTAAAACCCGGTCACTGTCATCTATCAAATTGCTTACTCTCGTCAAAACAATCATCACGGTTTTCGTTAAAATACTTTAGGAATATTGAAATAATGCAAAGAAAATAAGGGTTTTCAGCGGATTCTGTGATCTACGCTACACAACCGGAATTTCGATTCCATCATAGGATTTTCGTCAGTCGTAAGCGAAACCATTATTTTACTTGTTTCAGTAAGTAGACTGTGGCCATGCGCGAACACCATCTTTGAGAAGATGTTCGTCGCCGGAATCAAGCCCAGCACTTGATTTTTAATTCTGGTACTTTTATTATCTGCCTTGTTTGCCGAACCAATAGGTTACGGAGACTTAAATGCACTACTACCAGTTGTCCAGCGGTAAGGGTGGAAGGCAAACACACTCAGAAACACACACACACACAAACATATATATATATATATATATATATATATATATATA
>NC_068998.1:53555821-53557527 GCF_001194135.2 Octopus bimaculoides
TATATATATATATATATATATATATATATATATGACGGGCTTTTTCTTTCCGTTTACCAAATCCACTCACAAGGCTTTGGTTGGCCCGAGGCTATAGTAGAAGACATTTGTTCAAGGTGCCACGCAGTGGGACTGAACCCGGAACCATGTGGTGAGAAAGCAAGCTAGTTTCATATATGAAACAATGCATTTTTACTTTCCGAGTTCTGTTCGCAATTAACTGAAACAAACAATATATTATTAACTTTATCGTTTTTATTGACAACACCATAGTGTTCAGTCAACCAGTCTTTCCAAATCTTCTAGTTAATATTTCTTGTAAATTATTTTTTATGCCATTTTGCAAATTATGCCGAATTTTTTCATTGACGTTTGCGTTCGGAAAATACGAATAAAATAATTTCTTTAAAAAGAAGCTAATAAAATGCAAGTCATATGGTATTATCCTGCATGATGCCATTGCTGGGTAGCTAATTCGTAATTTGTAAGGGATTAATTTTTCAATTATAATTGCACAATCTTGTACTATTAACTGTCTCTGAAAAATCCAGTCATTTTCTAACCTAATATGAGAATCTTTAAAAGCCAACCGAACATTCTCAGCGAGAGATACTACGACAATGCGGTACGATTAAATTCATAGTGCCCACTTCATGTCAAGACACGTGGCGTGTCACGTACACACATGCCGTATGCCACGTAAATACACGCGGTATGCCATGTAAGCACACGCGATGTACTAAGTAGAATTGTTCGGTTTGATACGTAATAAACAACACCACCTTCCCATTGCTTGCCTGCATGGAAAAAGGTTCAGCACTTCTCCACAGGTAATGTTATTAAAACTAATTAAAGAAGCTAAATAAAATAGTTTCTTCTAAATGCAAAAATAAAATATGCCTGGGGAAATTTGTAGATATATAGTATGCTGGAAACGAGTGATGTTTACAGCTCACAGTGGTATAAACAATAGTTAAATGGTGATGGTGATAATTTCACTTCAGTTATTATTGAAAATAAGGGCGCTAGAGATTAATACAATCCACACTTTCTTTCTGTCTCCCTCAGAGTTTTCCCTGCTTACACAACGCAACATTCTTGTTTTCATTTAATATTTCCATTATGGCGTAGGGCTACGCGCTGCCAGAGTCGTTAGCACGCAGAGCAATATGCTTGTACGCATTTCGTTCGTCTTTATGTTCTGAGTTCAAATCCTGCCGAGGTCGACTTTGCCTTTTGTGGTTCATACAAAAAGTATCAGTTGAAGACCGGGGTGGCTATAATCGACTTACCAGCCCCTAATATTTCTATCATTTCTACCACCTTATACATCCTTATACATCTTCTTCGTTGTCTATTTTTCTGTTCCTGTCTGTTGCTTTCAGTATTCTTCTCTGCTTCTTTATTGTGCATTCGATTGTTCCACTCAACATTAAAAGACAGCAAAACTACGAACAGAGGTTTACATTTGTCAGGCACGAACTGAAACGTTATGTTTATTTTACATCTCTATTGCTAAAACCCAAACTGTGTATATACAGCATTCACTGTTATATCAACTATTTCAAAAAAAGTTGCATACGATAAAGAGTATTAAAAATACAAATACAATGATTTGAGCGTATAAACCAAAATAACTCAGGTCCTCCTTGTCATATTTCCACTCTCTGTGGATGATTGTTCATGTAAATACAATCATTCGAATA
>NC_068998.1:53557537-53559083 GCF_001194135.2 Octopus bimaculoides
CTATGTATATGAGTGTAATTTGAAATTTTAATGTGCCTGCATATATATATATATATATATATATATATATATATATCTGTATGTATATGTATCTGTATGTATATGTGTATATGTATGTGTATATATATATATGTGTGTGTATGTATATGTATGTATATGTATATATATATATGTATTAATATATAAATGTATTTATATATGCATGTATGTATGCATATATATATATATATATATGCATATGCGTGCGCACACCTACACACATATACACGCACACACACGCGCACATATATACGTATATGCATACATACAGATACACGTACACAAGGACAGTATTGATGATCGAATTCACAGTATTATGTAGCTTGTTTTATGGATTATAGTTCAAATCTAAACTTAAATGACGTTAGATGATTTTAAAAGATTTGAAAATATTTAGACTATTTTCATTTCTTTTTATCTTTAATATTCCTTTCCAAATGATTGAATAAGTGGAATACGGAATGAATATAAAAATATTTGATCTCTAGTTTTATGAGATATTACAGAAATATCGTTTTGCTCTGTGGAAATTTATTCTGTTGGTGTATTATCTTTGTTTTTGTCAATATAGTCAGTTATGGTTGCATACCATTTTTGATCTTGTTTGCTAGTGTTCTCTACCGATTATATAGGAATGATGTACTATCATAGGTGCGTGTGTGTGTGAGGATGTATATATATATATATATATATATATATATATATATATATATATATATATACATATATATATATATATATATGATAGATAAATAGATATTGTCTTCTGACATACACGGGTACATACAAAGGGATATACGCAATATATGTAAATATATGCGTGTGTGTATGTATGTGTGCGTGTATGCGAGATCTGATCAATACATATCCGTACTGGTGCTATAAAAACAAAACTACAACACGTACCAACTTGGCATTTAATCTTTGTTTAAAGACAACAGAACGAACACATAGGAAAACAGACGAGCCACTTATGGAACTTTTCCTTCAATAGCTGCCTCTATTCTAAACTAGGCGTTTCGAAGATGAGGCAGAATGCGATCTTAGAAGAGCTCTTCCTGAATAGCGGATTAACCTATTAAACAGAGGATTCCAAGGTAGCAAACACAAACCGAGACAGGAAAAATTAGACAGTGAAAGCAACATTAAAGGCCTTAGGGCCAAACGCGATGAGATATTGAACGCTGTGATATGACGAAGCTGAACGGAGAGATAGTAGTTTCGTCTTGACCACAGGTCACATGCGATCAACGAGGAGTGGTAGAGGGAGGAAGTGGAACAAAGGTGAGCGACGAGAGAAAGGGAGGAAGAGAGATATGTATAGCAGTGAAGGGGAGAAGCAATGTATATCTAAACAGTATATATATATATATATATGTGTGTGTGTGTGTGTGTGTGTGTTTGTGTGTGCGTGTGTGTATTTATATATATATATATATATTTATATATATTTATATATGTATTTATATATATGTATATATATATATATATATATATATATATATAT
>NC_068998.1:53559093-53583955 GCF_001194135.2 Octopus bimaculoides
ATATATATATATATATATATATATATATATATATATAGAATGAGAAGCAGAAGTATAAACACCTAGGTATATAGAAAAACAGACATAAATGTACATCTGCGTGTGTGTGTTCGTGTCCCCTTGCATTTGTTTATTTACACCGCAGAAACAGCCTAGTATCATGATTGTCTGTTGTCAGTGACATAACGTTTTAATAAATAGAGATCGATACTATAATTGTTAGATTTACGTAAGTACACTTGCTGTTCTGATTGATCAAGTTTACGATATGATGTCCCTGCTTTGATGGGTGGAACCATTAAAAAGAAGAATAGACATAAGATCTGAATACTGTTATAATTAATGCTCACAGTCAGAATGCATGCGTCTGAAATTGCGCGATCTATCTTTGCATAATAAATTTAGCAAGGCGCCTTGGAGTACGTAAATTTTTAACTAGTGAATAAAACCTATCGTGTTTAGCTTACTATGTTTGATCAGTAGATTCATAATTAAGTTTAGTGAAGTAAATCGTAAAAGTTTTGTGGCAAGAGACGCTTTCTTTAATGAATTTAACTGCATTATCCCTTCAATGGAATCATTCATTAAGGACTTTTGAAAATATTACGGTTTCCATAACTTAACATTGAAAAATGAACACGTTTGATTATCTACTCGCCCCCATTTGTATATGAATACGTAACTGATTGCACAGCCATTGATGAATTTATCCGATCTCTGAAAAGTATCTGTTGCTACGAAAAGACGAGATGTTTCGTAAGTCTTCTACACAACGCTGTGTTTCTGTTAGGTTTTGAACTAATGCTATCAATGACGACCACTACATCTATGTCACCATCATCTTTAGAAATACTTTGTGTACGTAATACATATAGTAGAGTGTACCTTAGAAATTATTTACCAAGTTATATTTGTAATGCTCTTAGGGTTCCGAATTAAATCGAATTCGCCAATGCATTTTTTTCTATTTCGAAATAATTTAATTTTATTCCACCGTTTCTTCAAATCGACTGCAATGTATTAGGTCCAACCTATTCCGAAAACTCCTGGCACAGACATCCATTGTTTCAAATCTATTAACAGCTCTCGAGTGAATGTTATCAATAGCGAAGACTTTCTGTATTGTTGCTGAATTTGTTAGACAAAACAGTCAAATAGCACGAGAACCTTTTCTTCATTTCAAAACCAGCAGCAGGACACGTAGGGTTTTATAGTTTTAACTGAACGAATTATACATTTGCTAATCTGATTTAGAAAGCTAAAATCCAGATTATGGAACCTTTTCTTGAAACAGGGTCACATTTGTTCAAATTGATTCGTGCATGATTTCTTCATATACAATGCTAAGAAACGATAATTTGCAAAATAATACCGTTTTGTGGAATTGATAATTGAATTCCACTGAAATTCTTACAAGAGAAAAGCACTTTTCTTTTAGATAAAGTGTAAGGAATATTCCTTGCGAAATAATTGTCAATTATCTGGCTTAGATATATTCACAGAGGATAAGCTGATAAGATTTACGGTATCTTTTATTTTAACATTGATAATAAAGAGTTCAGGAAGCAGTTAAACTATAACAAGGAGTTCGTCTTGTCATGTAACTATTAATCTAAGAAGCCGTGCATAACAAAGTATGTACATTAACATTATGGAATCGCTTCCTTCTCTCCTACGAAATGCAATAACTATGTTAACTTTAATATTTCTCGATGTAATTCAACTATAATACCAACTTCGTCTCTTCATACAACCTCTGAACTTTATAGACTTATGAACACTACACATACGGACAAATATGATTCATATCTGCGCATTGTTTGTATTTAATTAACATTAGACTATCTTATACTTATATCATACAGTTCGATTATTAATTGACCCAGAAAATCCATATGCCAAAACGATAAACGGTGTTGTATATAGTGCACACGTGTTTCAAAAACGTTCCATCGCTATACAATGCTTTTACAGGATGGCCGCGCCAAGCATTGATGTACACAAATGCAAACCAGTGACCAGTTCAAATACACTTGAGGCAAATTCGAACCCGTAAGGAAGCCACTCTCTCTTTCTCTCTCTCTCTCTCTCTCTCTCGCTCTCTCTCCTTTTCTCTTATTTTCTCTCTCCCTCCATTTCTCCCTCTCTCCTTTTCTTTATCTATTTTCCTCTCTCTGCCTTTCTCTCTCTCTCACTCTGCTATGTATGAACCACGATAAAACGTGTATCGGGAAATCCGTTTCCTTAATCTCTTCAATATCTGTTCATTATTTTAGATTTCATAAAACTTCATCGCATAATCTATTTTGACAGAATAGACAATACGCAGTCATTTTATTTTACATATTCATCATCATCATCAACGCAGTACATCTATTTTCAAGACATTAGTACAGACATGATAATGACGCGTTTCGTCGAACGAATTTTTGACTATTGAAACAGATTTTTATGGTTGGTTCTTTGAACCCATAACTGATCCCAGACGCAAATACCTCCTCTTTGAGATGCAACGATTCCCTCGTATATCGGATTCCTTCTTGTACGAAACAGCAGACTGCTGACCCAGAAATGGAAACCAGAGCCTACTAATATAAAATTGTATACGTTTTACAACTGTTTCACCCAAAAGACAATGCAATATTGACGAAGTATCCCTCTTAATTTACATAATGTAAACATATTTTCTTATAGGCGAGATAATTTTACACGGTTGTCTGGTCAGGAAGTAGTTAAATATTTTTCCATTAAACAGGCTGGAAAAAAGTCAAATTACAGGAGATCAAACATTCTCAATTGAAAATTATCGATCTACATGTATTTGTTTTCCTTTCACTCAACAACAGGAATACAAAGCATATTTCCCTTGTCTCCCTTTCTCTCTCTTTCACTCAGTCCCACTCGCCTTCCCTCGCGCGCGCGAGCGCTCTCTCCCTCTCTTTCAGTTCTCTACTTCATCCCCCCTCTTTCTCCCCGTTCCCTTTAGCCCTTCCGCTCACTTTCTCTTCGTTCTCTTTAGCTCTTCCCCCTCTCTCTTCCCCTTTGTATTTCTCCCCCCCCCCACTCTATGGAAATACTACTTTAGGCTTTACAAGAAATCTCCACATGTTTGAGCATAGCAATATTTTTAACCAAGTAATATCAGGTGAATATGCACATCTTGATGGACGTTCTTCTAATTTCATAGAAACTTTTCTTGTATTAACTGGGATAAAAAAGCTGAAAGGATACTGACGCATGGGTTGCATGTAAAATGTTTTCACAAATGCGATGTAACATTTCCTGACTGCCGTTGATCAAAAGTCGAAATTCTCATTTGCAGGACGCATACATGGATCTAATGCTGCAAACGTCGTAACTTGTCTGCAAGACCTCTACGCTACTGAAGATCAGAGACATTCGTGCTAGATAGGAGGCCAATACGTTTGCAGTGTTACTAAGACTGAAATGCCTAATACTGAGACAGAATGAAAGCCGTAGATGTTCAATTGAATAGTTGTAATTTAATAGCTGTAGGTAAATAAAAGAAAAGAACATGGGTGAGGGGAAAGAAAATTACTGAAGGTAAGCGACGTTTAAAAAGAGGTGGGTTTACTGGATACTAAAATACATGAATATAAACGAGAGTAGAAGCAAGTTTGTGGTTTGGTCATTTTGACTGCTATATTTAGCATGTAGGGATTGCTTGTTAATACCCTTAATTATTAATTGATTTTTTTTTACCGTTATGGGTTCTTTTACGCATGATGAGCCACTGATATTATTATGAAGAATAACATCCTCACGTATATATATATATATATATATATATATATATATATATATATATATATATATATATATATATTATACGCACGCAAACACACATACAAGTGTGTGTGTGTGTGAGGTATGTGTGTATGTACCCTTAATTACAGTGTTATTTATGTGTAAGTTTGCTTTTTAAGTGGCTGAATATATCCTGTTGTGTTAGGTTCATTACAACTGTTTGTTAGATTATCAAGCCTGTCTGAATGCAACGATCTTAACTATCGCAGTATCCCACTGAGCTCACACTGTATTGGATTATTCCACCACTTAATCCCAACAAACGAAACTGTATTATTATTTAATTCTCCTCATCCTTATCAGTTTATATAACTGTCTGCACGAATATTGAATAATGTAGATACAACTTGTAAAAAAACATTCGCAAACTGGCAAAAAAATAACGAGATATTTAATTGATATGAATTTGCGGCAAGGCTTAATGTTTACGTGAATCTATTTCTTGAATGTTTCTACTTTTTTTCCACATATTCTCATTTGGAATCCGTTTGAAATTCATTTCTGATTTTGTCTTCTAAATGTGTTTCTGATTTATGAAGTCATGTTAAATCAAATCCAGCAATATTTATCCATTTCAAAATTTTTTATGTTTTATTTTTTTCATCATGTCAGCTTGTGATATCGTATTATCGGAATTAACTCAATGTAATTCCCCACGTTATACAAATCAACCGTCGTTACAAGCATACAATTATCCAAAGAGGGATTATACTTTTTATGCAAAGATTAATATTGCTTGCTGTAAGGCGGCGAGCTGGTAGAAACGTTAGCACGTCGGGCGAAATGCTTAGCGCTATTTCGTCTGTATTTACGTTCTGTGTTCAAATTCCACCGAGGTTGACTTTGCCTTTCATCCTTTCGGGGTCGATATATTAAGTAACAGTTGCGTTCTGGGGTCGGTCTAAACGACTGGCCCCTTCTCCCCAAAATCAGGGCCTTGTGCCTAGATTAGGAAAGAATATTGCTTGCTGTATTTGAGAACCTTTAGAACTTAGGTTCTGACTACGCAAGCTTAAAACACGACAGTACATTATCTCAATTACAACTGAAGAGAAGACGTTAGATAATGTAGTCCTTTTGTATAGAAAAGTGTGGACCAGCAGCCATGGATATTTAGCAATTCGGATTAAACGTCATTACTTGTTATGTAATAAATAACAAGAATAGCTGACTTGCTTAAATAATTAGCCTTTATAAGTTTAAAAGTTTACACTTTATTTCATAGAAGATCATGCAACAGAAACAAATATATTTGATTAAACATAAAATAAATATAAAACATTAGGTTTTTTTTTTATTTACATCGTATTCTTCATGAAAACTTTCAGGCAACCTTTGTTTTAACATTGATAATTAACATTTCTCTGAGCGAATCATACTTCATGATAGCGACTCTCTCACTTGAATCAGGAAACACATACGTTAATAAGACGTTCGCTTACTATTTTTCATATTTTAATTTTAATGATGAGATTCTATAAAACATCGTGTCAATGTTAGCTTTATTTTTTTCTCCCAAGCAGAGGATCCATATTAATAGCTGCATCACATTTCAGTATACAACGTTTGAACGACTAAGTCACAATACATGTTTCTTTATATCTGTTCGTCACAGATTTACGATCAGATTTTATTAAAGTGCTGACATTTAGTTAGCCGTTTAGAGGTGTTAAACAAAACGCTGACATTTAGAATTGGATGTCAAATCGTAATGCATAAATTACTAAGTCAATGAATACACTCGAAATGATACTTATGATTATCTTAAGCTTTCTTCATTAAGTTATCAATCCTTGTATCGTCCACGGTTTATGAAACCATTACGTCATATGTAAGCTTAACGTTTATCCTTGAATAAGCACATTTAACTTATTAGTCAACTAGTTTTACTCTAAATAACTTCTCGTTTATGAGGTTCATATTCCAAGGTATTCCGAGTGCAGCATTTTTTCATATACAATATATCTTTGGATATTAACTTCATAGCGTGGTTATATTTTGATACACATTAGCCGGGTATTTATGCGAAGTGAAGCAACGAGAGAATAACTTCAATACCAATTTCTTGTTCAAATTCATTAAGTCGTCACTAATTGTTTATTGAGTAAATCTATAATTAGGGACATTCCGGACGATAATATCCTCATTCAGTCACATGCTACTTAGTGTTGTATATTTTAGGGCTTCTTTTTCGGGGATCGGATTTGTGTCTACGTTGTTTCTTGGGTACGAAAGAAAGTACGACTGAATGGTTATCTTTTAGAGGACTTGTAAGGTTCAGCTCCCCACATATCAAATCTGTTTTGCTATTATCTTTCTTCATTGGAATTATAGAGCCAGTCATCGTTCGCAATTAAAGTATTTTTCTGATCATAACGAAGAATGGCAATCTCCTTGGCGCAATCTTAGCTATCTTGAATACGGAACGTTCCCAGAACTGATTATCTTTCAAGGTGAAGCGTACCTCCTGCACGAATAGGCAATATCTAAAAGTTTCCCTACGTTATCATTTCAAACGTTACATAGGATCTCTTATGCGATATATCTCATCCATCAGACCCTAAATATTGAATAAATGAATGCTACAAATAACAGTTAATGACTAACTGCGAATAACACTGTTAGAAATGTAAAAGATCCGACTAATCCAGAAATGTCACAACTTTTCATCAGCATTTTTCATCGAAAGAATCTATTAACATTGGAGGTGAGATAGAAGTACAACATATATTGCCATTATATGTTACCATCCATAAACTGAAACATTGAAATCAAAGACGAAATATTATAAACTTCAACTCCTTTGAACCGATATTTCTTTTCATCTTATTGTTTTTTTTCAACTACCAGCTATCAGGCTGATAAATAAAGCGGAAAAGTTGATAGATTCTTCGTGGCTCAGACAAGCGACATTATAGCAATCAATCACATTTCTGCATCTTCATTTAGGCAGCACATTTAATTAATATAGCATCCTTCCATACTTGTGTAATTATGCTCAATTAAATCTAACATTTGATTTATCACATATGCACATGCGTACATATGCATGTGCATATGTGTGCAGTTATACGTGTAACGACATCGTCTCGTAAAGATATGTGTCTGTGCGCGTGTGGTATGTGTGTAGTTCGTATGCGCATGTGTAGATGAATAGATTTATAGATAGATATGTATGTTCGTGTGTCCTGTTCTATAATATATAATTATTATTCTCAGATTACTGATAATATGAGAAGACATGCAAGGAAAAGTGTATGTGTAAATGACTTTTGTCTGCATATTTATCTAAACATAAGATATTCTTGATGGATTTTATGGGTTTCTATATCACATCGTTTTCGCCAATATTAATTCTAAAGTGTCATAGGACAGTAAAAATGATGATTATTTGTTTTTCTATCACTTGCTTACGTCCCGAGGCTTTGTCAATAGTTTCCGTCTACATCAGCCTTTAAGTTTTATATATTTTACACATTTTTATGTATCGTATTTCTCGTTATATTCCCAATTGTTCCGTTGAGGCAGGGATTGATTTAGCATTTTCTGTAAGTATTACAGCAACCAGGGAATTGATTAGCAATCAGAGAACTGCTATTCCAATTGTCACTGAAATATTCATCACAAACTATATTTATAATTCTCAGCAAGTGAGATGTACACACGGCAACAAGAGTTACAGCACATATGCTAAGAAACTGCTAATCACAGCTGGCCACTCATTTTCGATCCCTGCTCATCGCTATTTCACTTATGCTCTTAATGCTTTTGCTAAATATATGGCTGTGATAAATCCCATTTACATTCATATTTTATATCGATGGCACGAAGCATCAATTTTTTCAATCCTTCTGGCCATGAAAATCAATGTTTTATTTCCAGCAATAATGCATAATATAAATATTGTCTTGCAAACAGACGGATAAATACATTTCTTTATTACAAATATCATTTCAGAGACACATTTTATACTGCTGCAAATTACACAAGTTAAGGCCTTAAACTATAATGTATATCTTTGGCAGAGATTTTATGAGCAGAAAAAAGATACATGAAACAATATAATCACTAGACTATATATGTATATATATAAATGTATATATATAAATGTATATATATATATATATATATATATATGCATAGGTGTGTGCGTCTATGTATGTGTGTGTATATGAATCTATGTATGCATGAACACCTGTACCTATATATGTATTTATGGATGTATGTAGATTAAAAGGTGTGTTACTAGGTAGGCATGTAGACAGGTATGTAAAGGTATACATATGACTGCATCTATCCATGTGTGCATAATTGTAATGTTTTCTTTGCTTCTTTTAATGGTCCATTCTATATGTTGTAGCTTCATACGTACACTTCAGAAGCTCTGACATTCTTCTATGCAAGTCGTAGATCACCAGTAGATTTTTCCTAGGAATTACGACCACTCTTATTTAAAGTAATCGAGCTGAAGCTGATCATCTATCTAATACTCGGCTAGAAACAAATTACGACCATATTCTCTTTGAAATAATAACACTTATTTCTGAATCAAGAGGTTACATTAATCAGTGATGCCAACTGTGTGTGAAATTTTTATGGGACAGTCACTGCTAGATATCCTTTGATCATAACCCTGCGTGCTTCAGGGTTCGACTCCAACGGATCAACAACAACATAAAGAAAAAGGATTATCGTTATATCACACCAATAAATTATTACCATTTTATGCATAACTTTACCGGTATTTTAATGTAGATGGGGAACCTATTCTAACGACAAATCCTTACACATTTTATATTCCCAAAATCTTCAACCCCTGCTCATTGCTATCTCTTCTCCTAGGATTCATAAAACTTCTTATGGCGTGTAAGCGACCGAGATTGCACCATGGCTCGGGATCGGGACACCCGTTCGATGTAGAGTTGCTCATCTACCACTGAGTGAACTGGAGAAATGTAAAATAAAGTGTTTGGCTCAAGAACACAACGCACCGCTTGATTCGGGAATCGAAACTACACTCCTGTTACTATATGTGCAACACTCTAACCACCGGGCCAGGCTCCTTCACTTTTGGTGGAAAAGTGTTCAAAGCATCGACAATTCTCCTGGTAGTGTTTCTTTACTACATTTTTGCGAATATTAATTATCACACAAATTAGCGCCCAAATTGTTCAGTAATCACACATTAATTTTATAACATACAATATATTCATAGAAACATATTTGATCACAGATCTGGTAGGTCAGATTTTGGCTGAGCTAAACAACATAAGGAAGAGTTATCATTTATTGATCTGGGCTATCTATTTACTATTAGTCACTAATTTAGCTGCTTGAATTCCAATAGTACATAAGGTATATGATGTGTAAAGAATATCTCCTCAAACACTATTAATTTAAATAAATGGTGTTAGCTTCACAAACAATATTAGGTAAGGAAAAGTATGTTAACTCCAAAAATCTTATTAGCTAAATATAATGATGTCAGCTTCACAAACCCCAAGAGATGTGTACAATAGTGTTAACTTGACGCACACACCAATGAGTAAAGACTTTGCCGTTAGTTTTTCAAACCTTATTTGGCAAACAAGATCGTATTTGCTAGAAAGCACTACGAAACACAGAAATTAATGTTAGCTTCAATCTGGTTCTACTGTGCTATGTGCCAACAGCTTACGTAGTATATATAGATAATAAATAAATGATGATTAAGCTATTATTCTGTATTTCGTTGGTAAATAAATGCGTTCTTAGGCTTATAACTGAACAATAGAATAGGTTCTAACCTGTTTAAATAGAAGCTTTTTTTACTGTTATAACACACGAAAAGAATGTTCTCGAATTTGTTTACATAATTATTTATAGGTGAAGGGATAGGTGTGTGGTTTGTAACAACGTATTTGACTATCTATCAAAGAAATAAGAAAAAAAAATGATTATCAACTATCTATTTATCAATTATGATATTTTTAACAGTTATTTATATCTTGATACAGTATTAATATTCCTCATTAATATCCTCGCGCACGGCGATCGCAAGATCATGGTTTCAACTATCAGATCGGGCAGATTCATTTTATGCTCCTTCCGTCCGCCGCGAAACTGTGAGTGACCTTACGATTGACTAGCGTAAATCAATATTACTCTAGTTATGACTAAACATGAGTAGCATTGCTCCAGCATGGTTACATTTCTTGAGCAACAGGAATAGCGGTGATAATTATCGTATACAGCAGGAAGCATGTGATCTGCAGATGCATATACATAGCATATACTTAACTTGGTGCCATCACGTAGGATATTTTTAGAATCTGTGGTCCAAGTTTTCTCGTGTTACATCCATTAAAATTTATCAATAGATTCTAAATTTTCTTTTAATGAAAGACGGTGTAAAAGTTATGTAGCAAAACCTGACTGAATGTAAGGAATTAACATCAGAATCCCAATGGAACCATTCGTGAAAACTTTTGAGTGTATTTTCTGGATTTCATCATTTAGTTTCGATGAACGGAAAAAAAGTTTCATTGTTTGTTCGTTTCCGTCAGTGCATGAATATCTGACTGATTGCAGGACGGAGGAAAAATGCATCAAGATTCTTGAAACACTGTTCGCAAAACAACAAAATAGCACAAAATTTGTCGCCATATGTCTTCTATAGGGCTAACTAAATTAACTTGTCTCTTCATAAGCATTTTTTCTCATTTTCTTTCTTTTTATTTATTTTTTTATTTATTGTTGCTAGCGCGTACATTTGAACAAACTTTTATTAGTATTTGATGCCAAAAATTCTATTCCTGGTGCTTTGATTCCTGAAACGAAAGAGAAATGCTCATAAGGTCTATTCTAATCTAAAACTAATTTTGTGATTGAATCGATGAAATTAATTCAATATAATTCGGCTCTTTAAAGATATTCGGTTAAGCATATTCACTTGACCCAACAAAATCTATTTTCCATGACAAACTCGTTGTGATAAATATTGTTTCCAGCTTCGACGACCCTCATAATTTTCCATCATTTTGAAGGATTTATCAACCAAGTCGTGCATGAACATAAATCTACAATTTTTAAAAATGTGTATGTTGAATAATATATTCCGAAATATAGACAGATACAGGACAGCAACATAGCTCAAAATATATTCGTGTAGGGTGAGAGATATTTTGATATTCATTGACAACATAAATGATTGACCACCATTATAATATGAAAACTATTTCACGTTTTTCATACGTCATGCTTTGATGCTTTTTGACGCATCATTAGTGATGTTTCCTATGATTATTATGAGTTTCGGATCTTTCAACATCTTCCATTGAGTGACCCAGTCTCGTTGCTCGAAGGAGATATTTGCGAAGTGTTTTATTTCTCCGTCAAATGTAAATAATGTACATAATTCCTCATCTCTCAAATATAGAACTGTTGTAACATTTACATTTAAAGTCAATTACGAAAACCATTAAAAGTATTCAAAATGTTAAACTTACATGCGGTCAAAAATTCGATTGTTATCAATACGGTAAGTCCAATTGACAAATAGCTCAACCCATCGGTATTAATCATTAAACTGTTAACGGATTAGTCAACAAGTGGATCGATTTAGCGCTACTTCCTGACAGTGCGTTGGTTACCATTTGGTAGACGTGATCTATAAGGACCCTCTCTACACACCACATAGCAATAGCCTTCCATATTTGTCTGCAGTATACACTTTTGTTTACCGCCGGCACTTGAGCTTTGTTTGGGATTAGTGTTTATTGGATGGTAGTATATGTTCCGAATATGAAGTGGGGTTCCAGTCGTTCTGACGCAGTCTTTTCAATGTTAAGAATATGAGATTGTCAGATGAGATAATCTTTTACAGCAAGGAGTAGCATTTGTAGGAACAGGCAATGTATAAAAGGAAGAATACAATATAATATCAACTGCCACATAAGATTAGCGTATTCCATTTATCTGTAGATGTATTTAATTATATTGATAACGAACGCTACTAATAACCTGCTTTAATTAATTATTGATCCAGCAATTTCCTATCTTTTACGTGTGTTAATTCAATTTTACAAGAAATATACTTCTTCTATGACACCATCCTCTATGACATGTTACAACTCATATATTAAAACATCCGAGTCAAAATCCTATTCAACATTTGATCTTCTTACAACATATAAATCCTTTTATCTTATTGTCCTTCCAACTAACATGTATTATAAAGATAACCAAAGCATAAAGCGAGAAAGACAGTAAATCATCTTTAGCCGGGTAAATCAATGTTTTACTAGTTACAATTCTACATGTAAATCTACTCAACCTAGCAATACAGAGCGAAATATCTTAATACATCTTACTATATAGTGCCATATGTATTCAAATACAGCGTCTTCCATAACTCTTAGCTCTTGTAATCTTCCGTCGAAATTATCGCGACGTACACCCCATCTTCCACGTGAACACGAATACGTGCAGACATACATAAACGTACACATACCATACAAATATATTTAATAATGTTTGTTTCTGTGTCTATTTTGATTTTGAAGTTGGTTTCTATGATTCTTAACGTGAACATATGTGTTGAAACAGATTCTGCGCAAAAGCAGCCAAACATTGACTGTAGTAATATTCAATATATTCAAGTAGAGTGTCACATTTTTTTATAAGGAAATGCTTGACAATCACTTCAAAGTTGCACACTTCGTGATTCCGTGGAAGATGGAGTGTATGTCGCTTCGCGGAGCCAAGCACAACAGACAAACCTTCAAAATCAGTTACATTTTCGTCGTAATAAATAACAATGTGTCTACAATATCTCAGTCATGTACACATAATACGCGATGTATTTATGTGCGTCTTACGTGTGAATATTTGTCGCAATTACTCTCAAATCAGCGAAGGAAACAAAATATATTTAAAGTAAATATTTCAAGTAAATGTATTTAAAGTGAATAAAGCGTGGTTTTTAAGTGACTTCTATTCGTAGGTTTCCATATTTGTCTCCGTCATTGTATTTATTTTAAGTATGTTTATTTTACGTCAAACCCGACATTTTTAAGCAACGCTTTCCTCAGCTACAATATAGACTGACAATTATTTATGCTACTGTGTATGTTCCGATGCTTTCTAAAATAATTGGCGCATACTTAGGCTCATTTAATTTGCATATAGGTGCAGGAGTGGCTGTGTAGTAAGTAGCTTGCTTAGCAACCACATGGTTCCGGGTTCAGTCCCACTGCGTAACACCCTGAGCAAGTGTCTTCTACTATAGCCACGGGCTGACCAACGTCTTGTCAGTGAATTTGGTAGACGGAAACTGAAAGAAGCCCGTCGTATATATATATATATATATATATATATATGTGTGTGTGTGTGTGTGTGTGTGTGTGTGTGTGTATGCATATGTCTGTGTGTGTGTGTGTGTGTCCCAACATCGCTTCACAACCGATCTTGGTGTGTTTACCTCCTCGTAACTTAGCGGTTCGGCAAAAGAGACCGATAGGATACTATTAGGCTTACAAAGAATAAATCCTGGGGACGATTTGCAAACGCAATGCCTTAAAGTGTGATGTGATGTAGTGGTCTTGTGTCGAAGGGAGGCTGCGCTTCGTGTCAGTTGTAATGCCTTCTTCAAACTTTTGTAGATAGGTATGTACATATGGTGTGTGTATGTACCTACCTACCTATCTAAATATATATATACATATATACAGGTGTGTATACATGGTGTGTGTGTGTGTGTGTGTGTGTGTGTGTGTGTGTGTGTGTGTGTGAAAAGTAAATGAGAACAATATTTACGCCATACAGCAACGCAGGGTTATATTTCTAAGCGATCAGTTTATGTGTTGCATGTTTTAACATGTTTCTCTATAATGTATTGATTGCTTAACATTTGATTTGGGGTAACAACTAGAGAGTTGATCAGCAATCAGATATATGCAATATCGATTGACATTCAAATATTCATCACAACTAATATTTGTAGTGCACGACTATTTAGATAACCACAAACTGACGATTGCTGTCACACATGTGTTAAGATATCCATACTCAGGGCCAAGAGCTCGACTTCGATTCTCTGGAGTCCTTACTGCTTTTCATAAACATATGGACATCATAGCTCCCGTTTCTATATAGCCAGGGCCCACCAGCTACCTTCCAAAGTCTCTGATCGGGAAAAGTAAAGGTTTCTTTATCGCACTAGTGCATTGGTTAAATAAATAATTCCTTTCAAACGCGCCAGTACATAAACGGAGATATTCTAAATACAAATGTCATATCCAAAATGCAAGTAACATTATAGTTGCAAATTTCATATAGAATATGTGCATAAAATGAATGTATTACAGAGAGATTATGATGACAACAGGGGCAAATACATATCATTAAGATTACTAGTTAATTGTATATGTTCGGTCACTTTCTTTGCCAGAAAACGGTAGATTTTCGACAGTTTCACATAAATATTCGTTATATAGCCAAGAGCGCCGAAGTTATCGATATCAGCGTATGCTTATAACAAGATAGAGAAGTTTCAGCTTTTAAACGAGTTGTCTATAAATATTCTCCTTCTCACTGAGTTTGGAAGATTGCTAACAACTTGTAGGGCAGTTGGTATCTCTTACTAAATATGATCTCTTCTGATTCAATGTTGCCGTTGAACTCGGTGGATATTTTGATAAAAAAATAAATAACTTCTACAAATGTTACTTTTATTAAAATTTATCGCATCCCATTTCTTATTATTTTAGAATGTATATAATGTCGCGGTTGGAGCTGAGACACCGATGATATTTCGTAGCAGCGGCTGTTGATACGTGTAAATAATAATAATAATCCTTTCTACTATAGATACAAGGACTGAAATTAGTGGGGGGGGGAGCAGTTTGATTAGTTCCTCTACACTGACTCGTGTATGATTACAGTTGTCTCTGATAATTCATCACCAACGCTATCACTGGGGAAACTAGACCTAACATTACTAACAAACTAAATCATATGACGTATAACAGTATCTACGTCATACGGTTCACAAAACTTATTAAGTAAGAACAATGTCGGCTTCAGAAAAGATACTGATGGTGGTATAAATTCCACGGAACGTATCAATTAATTTAATGGTCTTAGGTAACCGTAAAATCTTCTGTAGAGGCTGCCTCTGATGTATTTTTGTTCTGAATACAGGCAAATATCGGATTGTTGTAAAGTAACGAACACTGCACATTTTCTTGATGCCTCGATTTACACGTGAAATGTGATCAAAGTATTTCGAGACACTAGTGACCGTTAGACCATTCTAGTGCTTATCAGTAGATTATTTAGTTTGTATTCATGAAATTACAGTAATCCATTAAGTTCTCTAATAAAACAAACCCTCCGTCCACATCATTTACTTACGCTTAACAGAAGAGAAAAACAAATATTTCGCTCATCTTTATTCTCAAATAAAACATTAGATTCTTCAATTTCCGCAGCAATTGTAGTTACACTCTGGACCAGAAGTTACCGATTTAAATCATTACCAAATATCTCGAGTTCTAGATTATGCTTTACCGAAATAAATATTTACTGTGTGGGAAATGTATTCAGTCCAATTCCTAATAGTTTTCCAAAGATAAGCAGAACAAGAAGACTATTAGTTATTAATGAATTGCGTCACTGATGACAAAATAAAAAGCAAAACAACGAGTACTGATCAACGAACAATGACTATGGTGATGAGGGAGAGAAGGAGGAAGAAGGGGAGGAAGCCCTATTGTATTAACTGTTGTTTGTGATAGTGTGTTGCAGCAGTGACCTACAAATCACAGAACGTTATTCAATTTTTGTGACATTTTCTATTTTACGTTACATTTGTTGATGTAAATCAAACATCAATATTATTTTATTGTTTTATATAATCACTTTCAGGATTAATCCTTCAGACTTGCCGGAGGATTAAAATTCGAAGAATCTCTGTAAATATCCATTATATGACATCAGTTTACTATTTTTAAATCCAATTTCTACAGAAAAAAAACATTAAAACAAAAATTTGTAATTTTAGCTTCGAGTCTGTTTTGATTAATTTTTGAATCTATTTGATGATTTTAATGTTTTAACAACACTTTGAAATTTGTTATTCAATATTTTAATTCCTTCTCAAAATAGTATCGTGTAAATTGAATTAACGCTGAAGTTCTTAGAAGGAGTTAACATCTCGGAAATGTGTTTTCTAGAACGAAATGTTCTTAATTTATGGTTAAATTTTGTCTGTTGTTTTATTTTACCCAAAGTAGTAACATCTAAAAAATATTGTATGAACTGTTTTTGCTTATATTTTCTTGTGGTTTTACAGTGTATTATTGAATTTATTGAATAATTAACACACGTTAACTCCTTGGAATAAATTGTTTATAAAGTTTGCTCTTAATTAGTAAATGCCTGAATTTACTTTGAACAGAATACAAGCAAATATGGCCGCTCGACTTGAGCATTTTAACATTGTCGGTTTATTTGTTAGATATATCTACGTCACACTCCTTCTCACTCACTTCCTCATTCACTCGTTCATTCTTTCTCCCTCCCTTCATCACTCTCTCTCTCTCTCTCTCTCTCTCTCTCTCTCTCTCTCTCTCTCTGTTTTTTTGTTATTTTCGCTTTCGCATATTTTCCATTCTGTATTCTGCAAACTTTCTTACAGAGACAAAAATCAACAAACAAAAAAAAAGATTAGGGTCTATATTATTAATTTTAAAAATAAAACTGGGCCAAATGATAGGACTTTCTCAATTCTTAAACAGGAACGAATTTACCAATCTAATTATCAAACGAAATGATGTATGTAGATGGAATGCATTAATTTTGATATCACCTTGTTATACAAATTATTGAACACAGTTCTCGTTAAATTTGCGATATGAAGTCTCCATGAATGCGTTTGAGAATAGTTTTTCTAGAAGTGGAACTGTGACACACAAGAACCAATTTAATTTCCTGACAGATCTTACGATAGTAAATGTCATATTCATTGCAATGTATACAGAGAGATGTTTGTTTTTCATGTTTGTTGAAGTGTATGAATACAAGAAAGTCAATAGGACGTTCTTAAACTTAGTCAAATGGGATGTATGCAATATGGCATCAAATGTTTATATTCATAAATGGGAATGCTGGAAATATATTTGTATAAATAATTTATATTTATTCAAATCTTTAGGTGAAACAAATACCTTGAATACCTCAACCTTAATCCTTCACTGTCAACTAATGTCACCTCATTCGATTCACATTCAATACAATTATCCAATAATTGATTAATTATACCAGTTACCCAAATATATTTGAACGAAAATTTCATAATGAGTGAACATTGAAATTCATCCACAGAGATTTCACAGGTTGACCAGTAAGACGATAGAGGAATTTCATTGAAGTGAAAAGACACATTAATCACAGGTATTTGTGTGATATTCATAATAACCTTACCGCCATTAGGATAACGGAAATCGTGAGCAAGAGAGTGACCGGATATTATAGATATACAATTGTCTTCCGATTCTTCCAAAATAGTATTGGAATGCGAATAGCAATGTATTTTTGTCACTTTTTGTCATTGCACCCAATATATAAAAATCAGTAAAAGAAAAAAAACGTTGCCATCAATATATAACATGTCACATGCTGAACAGATTACAATGTAATCAATGTCAAGAGTATAAGTAATTCAAATATTTTATCCGAGAAACATCATCTATTTTTTACTCTGCAAAAAAGAATGTCTGTTTATTTATAAGTTTGCTTTCTTCTCAGATTGCATCTATAGCATTCAAGAAATGAAGCAAATGTTTAAATGTCAAAAGCCAATATATCGTTAACGTCAGCAGACAGATTTTCTCCCTTCTTTGTCTAATACTTTATACTTCAAACTTACAGTCGACTAAGCAGGTTATAATATAAGCTATATTCCAACAAATCAGCTGAACTGTATTATTCATTCTGTCGTTAAAAATAGAAAATGCATTCAAGATATTTTGTATGCTTATATATTTTGTAAAACACTTAAGGTTTGGGTTGCTCAATTGCGACATTTAATGGTTTTAAATTTGTGTACGTTATGTGAGAGAAGAAATAAAGGAACCGTTTAGATTTACAAATAATTGAACATCAAAAATTGGAAGTATTTTAGATTACTGGGTTATATAAAAGAGTTTGATGCCAGTCAGTATGAACATTCACTAATCCCAGCATCAGCCATCCCATTGTTTAATACAAATCAAGTAAATAGTAAATATTCATTTTGATTGCCGAACAGGAAAAAAAACTATGGCAAACTACAAACGAAACAACTTGTGACGTAGACCTATTCAAGTATTCGTGAAAGGCATTGAATGATTTCTTAGATTTATCATCAAGCACGAAAGAAATACCCGCAGCAATAATGGACAATATTGAAAAGGACTGCTTAGTGTCAAAGACAATGGTGATTTTTCGAAGTATATCATTAAAATGCTTCGTAAACTACATAAGTATACGTGGTCAATATGAGGTTTGAATGACTCGAAATTTGTTACAAATTCTGAACGCATAAGACATCATTGTTTTCAAAATCAAATTAATCACGTTCGACTTCATTGTTTAGAATCAAGACAAGTATTGATCTTATAATTAATATTTTCTGAACCGAACTCTCTGCGGCCTATTTTCTTAGCATCTACACGATATCGTGATCAAACCGATCACAGCCCTCCATGAACTCTTTCCACATTATCCTACCGTAAATACCTTTCAGACCAAGCCCCTGACAACCAACATCTCATATGCACCAATCTACACCTGTTCATCTCATTGCTCTCCCTTTCTCACGCGTGCCGTCCTCCCTCTGCACACTAAATACATCCACCATTTAAGTCCTTTCCAAATTTCCAAATTCAACATTCTTGATACTGACCTGTAGGCACGCGGTATTACATTATGCAACCATGGCAAACTACGAAGTATGCTATTCTGTGCTACTGTGCTAGCAGTTCTCTTATATCTGTAGAATTCTCATAGAAATTGTAGCCAGCAGTTTTTGTCACTTTGAAGTGTTTGTGGTTGCATAACAAAATACCGTTTCCCTCAAGGTCATTAACATCTACGTACCCACTTTTCGGAATTCGTTTCATGTGGAAATTGGTATATCCACTAACATTACACTACATGTGAACGCTATTTAAACAATGAGTTTCTGGTGCGTGTGTGTGTAGTTGTGTGTCTGTCTGTGGTTCTATGGTATGTGTATGTATGTATGTGTCTGTAAATATACTATGTATGTATATATGAAAATATATATAGTATATGTATGCGGTGAGCTGGCAGAAATGTTAGCACGCCGGGGTATTGGTGGTAACTCGAATCTCAAAACCACACAAATTTTATATTCAATATCCCGTATATTTAGGAATACTGAAGTTTAGTAAGAATTATCCCAATGAATCAATGCACATATCCGACACACTCATAATAACAATAATAATGTACCTCGCACCAAAAATATACTGACAAAAAACATACAATAGACACAAGAAGCGAAGGAAAAAGTATCAGGTTACAAGACAGCGTTAAAATTTTTAAAAAACCGAAATAAATTTGAGACTGTAAAAAAAAAAAATTAATGAGAAACTGTTGTCTAAAATATGTGCGTCTTATGAACTTGTTTCAAGGCCCCCAGGTGACTTTTCATGATAGAGATATGTACAGTGTGGTGCGTTTTTTTTTTTCTTTTCAATTCTTATAATCAACTTATGCGCATGGCTTGTGTATCATTAGGTCAATTGTTAAATATTAAGATGATTGATGATTAAAGGCGAAAATTTCTTAAATATAACCTGCAAGCGAACAATTAGTTTACAAACAATAAAACGCTCACAAGAAGCAAAAAGAAAAATATTCCAAGCTGCTATGATATCGATATGTTGTTAAGACGAATTCTAACATCAATTTATCACACGTGACTTAATACTTTGACGTTTGACAAAGACAAAAGATTAGTGAATTACTGAATTAGTTCACTACGGCGTTAGATTTATGTAGCCTTTGACACAGAGGTGACACCATAATGCTTGTTCACTTTGTTCTTTATCTCAACGCTGCATGCTTCATAAAAGAAAAATATGTATAATGTTGAGGACAAAAATTTTATTTAACTATGTCATATTGTAGATATTGGTACGTGTATGTTTTGTATCTACATAATGTGAGGCTATAGTTGAAGGCATTTGGGCAAGGAACCATGTAGTTGAGAAGCAAGCTTCTTACCTCACATCCACTATATGTGTGTGAGTATATATATATATATATATATATATATATATATTTTACAGTGGATATGAGGTAATTTTTCACGTCACTCTTACACATATTTCCGTTTTACTTGCCCATTCATTTTCCCTCCAAAACCCTAACCCTAACCCTAACCCTACTCCTGCCAGAGTTTAGTATTGATATGCATAAGTATGATCATCTCGGGCTTGTTATTTCTTCCCATTTTTCTCTCTCCTCTCGTTCTTCTGTCTCTCTCTCTCTCTCTCTCTCTCTCTCTCTCTCTCATGTACTTGTAATATTCCTGTTTTGTGCGCTTCTATTCATATATAACATGCGTTTGTGAGTGTGTATCTATAGACCCCAAAACCTTACGATATTCATGTTCAAAGTGTTTTATATTTAGCAACGCAGCAGTGTAATAATAGGTATTAGATGACTGCTGCAGAAACCATCAAAATGCGAACACCCAAAACAGAACTTGGAACAACAATTGTGTAATGCGAAAGAAAATCTAAATCGAAATGTCTTTTTAAAAATTGTAAGAGTAAGAAAGTATTAATAATTGTTCAAAATATCAGGCTTTTACGAAATTATTTCAAGAAGTGCAACTCATTATTATAACAAAGATATTCGCAGTTCGTTAATTTTTTTTAAATCAGAAATCAATTAGACATATGATTAATGCTTCATTAAGTCAATTGTTATTCAGTAAGATGATTGATGACCAGAAAGATATTCCACAATAGACCTCTAATTATAGGCGCATGTGAACCAGTGTGGTGACATACTTGCTCTTCCCAACCACTTGGTTTCGGTTTCAGTTGCACCACACGGCACCTGGGGTGTCTGCTTCTATAACTCCAGGCCGAGATGTGTCTGCTGATTGAATTTGGTAGACAAGAACTGTGTAGAATCCCGTCAGATGTGTGTGTGTGTGTGTGTGTGTGTGTGTTTCTGTCCGTGTTTCTTACTCTGCACCACCGCTTGAAAACTGGTGATGGTCTGTTTACATCCCTGCAACTTAACGGCTCTGCAAAAGTGACCGATTGAATATGCAGCTGACTTTTAAAATAAAAATTACTCACTCGGGTCGATCTGTCCGACTAAACCCTTTCAAGGTGGTATCCCATCAGGGTCGCAATCCAATGACTGAAGCAAGTAAAAATTAAAATACACATAGAAATAATACTGCAACAGAAAAGCCAACGTGTCAAACATGATTTACTTGGCATTTTCATTATAAATATATAAACCATATTTACATAACGTAATTAAAAATTACAAATATCATAAAAAACACTAAATTTAAAAGAGTACTTAATACATTGCCGGATTACACAAGTCAGATATTACTAAACGTCATGCAATATGGCGGCTAGTTGTGGACTTTTATAATCTGGGGTTGATATATTGCTTTTTTGGTTTGCAGATAATCTTATCGCTGCATTTTCACAAAAGAAATCAATCGTTGTTCAGTTGAGAGGAAAACAAGTTTAAACTACGCTAAATATTGAGTCATGGTGGTAATGATAAGGATAACGCTTCAGCAAAGACGTGATTCATGGTTGAAGGCAAATGTGCTTTGTTGTGTGTGAATCGCTGCATTTGCCATGTCCAATATTTTGTACTGAAATTTTAGCTGGCAGATTATGTGTCGGAGAAACATTATGTATGTATGCATGTATGAATGGATGTATATGTGTGTGTATGTACGTATATATATATATATGTATGTTTGTTTATATTATGTACCTATGTATATATGTACAGCAATCCCTCACCATATCGCTATGGGAAAAGAGACTGGCCCAAGCGGTGCCACGCAGTGGAACTGAACCCTAAATTATGTGGTTGAGAAGCAAACTTCTTACCACACAGCCACACCTGAAGTATTTAAGAGGCTCACTTTGCAACGTGACATCTCGTCTTGGATCCTAGAACCTGACATCTTGAATATGTCATAAGTTCGAATTGAGCTTTCAACTGTGAGTGACTTCGGGGTATGTGGGAACTGTTCAGAACTGTTCCCTGCTGGGTGTGCCGAAGAATTATGGAGTGGAAGTGTCTGGGAAATCTACAATCCCTTGAAAAGGATTCAGTTGATCGAACAACCCTATCTCCATCGCTGAAACCGGCAGAGGATAATCTATATGTGCGTGGATGTGTGAGAGAGGGAGAGAAAGGGAGAGAGACAGAGAGAGAGACACTGTATATGCGTGTGAGAAACAGAGAGACTATGTATGTGCGTATGAGATAGATAGACAGCCTGTGTGGGGGTTCGGTTCTTACTCACGTGTTCGTAACACTCTCCCCAATTGCACTTTTCAACATTGTTTCCGCTTCCTAACCCTAACTTTAACACTAACGCATTTCTGTCACTTCACACGAATTTTTTTCTTCGCTTGTTGTCTAATCTATTTCCGTCCCGCGTTTTTCATCTATTTTGTAGCCTATCTTCTTCCACGTGCATCCACAACAAACGCCCACGCCCAAATGCGTGCACGCACGCATGCACTCTTTGATCATTTTCTTCTTTTCATCTCTCTCAATCCATCTATAACGATCTTATAGCTTGCTATTTTTTGGTTCTTGTTTTATTTCCTTACTTTTCGCACAATTACGCGCGAGTGTCTTTGTGTGTGTGTGTGTGTGTGTGTGTGTGTATGTGTGTGTGTGTGTGTGTGTGTGTATGTGTGTGTGTGTGTGTGCGTGTGTGTGCGTGTGAATAACTGTGACAACCTGTAACCCCGAAATCATCAGAAATTCCTGTCGAATGGGAAGTTATATTTAGCAATGATGGACTGAAGTGATAATAGACTTAATGAACTATTGCCACACCACAAAAGCGCAAACATAAACTACAAAGAGAAACCAAACAAGACAACCTAGTTACGATACAATTTTAACGCATCTAAATAAAATGCCCTTGTGACAATTTGAAAGAGTGAAAGTGAAAAAAAGCATCGTTCATTGTCTAATACATCAAGGTTTTCTTTTTGCATGAAATTATTTGAAGAAGCACAAATCGTTTTCTCGTAACAAGATATTCACTAAACGTTTTATTCTGACAAATGTAATTTAGACATATATTTACTGTTTCATTAGATCAATTGTTGATTGATTAGGATGGTTGATTACCAAGAAAAAATGTCTCCGAAGTAAATATCCCAACCAGCTAAGAAATACATAAAAGAAAATGAGAAAAGCGAATGAAAAGAAAACATTTAAATTTTGCTCACTTTATATAGACTTAGTATGACTTTATCATAAGAAAAACTGAAAAAATACTAACAGCAGGGCCAGAGACACTTCTGACATCAATTTAATGCACATGACTTGATTTATTGACAGTTGACATAAATAAGAGTTCAGGACAGAAAATGTAGAACGGTGCTTAGTTTTTTTTTTTCTTTGTTCTTTTTGTTGTACGTTTTGTTTGTAGTAGTTTTTTTCATTTATTTTATCATTTGTTGTCATCTTATTCTCTTTGCTCATCTCACCGTCGAATATTCACAAAAGAAGTTACTCGTTTTTCATCCAGAGGACGATGTAACTATATTAAACACGGAAGTGTGTAGGTATTTGGGAGTAAGTGTATTGTGAACTTCTATTCACTAACCACGTGACGACGGGTTCGCTTCAGCTTTGCTGCATACAGGGACAATCGTACATTTTTGTCTCGGACCGACCAATATTTTTAGTAACTGAAAATGTGTAGCGAACAAAATGTGCGGAATACATTGTATGAACACACACGCAGATGCACACACACACGCAGATGCACACACACACACACACACACTCACACACACACACACACACACACACAAGCACTTATTCATGTGTATGTAAATAAGTGAGTGCGCATGTGTTTCTAATTTATTCAGCTATACCCAGTAACTTAGCGGTTCAGTACGAGACAGAGCCAGGTGATTATTCTATGAGATCCTTTGGCTGAACCACTATTTTACGGAAGCGCAAACACACGTACAGGGCTCGCCAAGGGGTGGCGGGGGATAAACACGCACACTCACACACACAAGTCTTCGGTCAATCCGAGGTTACATTACAAGATACTTGCTCAAGATGTCACGAGTGGCATAGAATTCAAAACCATTTGGCCAGGAAGCACAATTATTTCTGATACAGAAAACACTGGAAATGAAGCAAACGTTTTATTACTAAACAATATTATTATCGCCTTTATGTAATTAAATTATCTATTAATCTAATTTCCCGACGCCATTCAATATGTTTTAGGAACATCTTTTCATTGTAAGCTGCTTACTACGGAGTAAAGAATAGCGAACGGACATATTTCCGCTGAAGTCGTCTAAGACGGTTTAAGTTTCGTAAATGTTCCTCTTGCTTCCTCGGCCGGAGAATAAGATTACCTAACATCAAATGTGGTTTTGTTATCAACATGTTAATAATCCTAATGTTAACACAATCGCAAACGGTGCTATTCACCCTTAGTTATCTTCTTTCTTTTTTCAAATAAAATCAGTTCATAAATTGGGATTAAGGATTGGTTAAATGGAAAATGATCCTATTGGTTACAAAACCAAGTGTCCTGTTTAGACTGAGAAACTGTAGTATGAATTTTAGCATTCACTACTGGAACAATGAATTCAAGTATATATATATATATATATATATATATATACACATGTATATATATACACATGTATATATATATATATATATACATATATGTATGTATATTGTATATATATATATATATATATATATA
>NC_068998.1:53584082-53586830 GCF_001194135.2 Octopus bimaculoides
GCATATATACATGTATATATATGTATGCATATATACATGTATATATATGTATGCATATATACATGTATATATATGTATGCATATATACATGTATATATATGTATGCATATATACATGTATATATATGTATGCATATATACATGTATATATATGTATGTATATATAAATGTATGTATATATATGTATGTATATATAAATGTATGTATATATATGTATATATACAGATATATATATATATACAGATATATATGCGTATATTCACACAGCATAGTAATAAAATGCAATGTGTTGCAAAATTGATGAGTTTAGGGTGATGTCTAGCCAAGTTATTATCTGGAGATTGGAGATATCTAGTTAATATTGATAAGTTGTATTCACCACAAATATATATATCTATTTAATAATCACTGTTCAATAAATCTACCATTATTTGGTGATTTATACAGTCTGAAGTTAGTCGATTGTGTTTATATGTTTCATGTCTTCACTTTAGAATTCGATCGCGTTTGGACATCATAGTAAATACTAGCCTTAATATATCCTGAATGTTTTTATTTGTTTATCATTATTTATCGTTTGTATATATTATGCACATACGCTGTCCCCAACACACGTTCACACAGGTGTGCCATATGTACATTTATACATACATCTGCATACGAATGTATGCTCGTGTATAGGTGTGTGTATATATATATATATATATACATATATATATATATATATATATATATATATATATATAAAATTATACACGTGCGTATGTTTGTATGTATATATGTATACATACATTAAGAGTGATAGTTACGCATATATATATGTGTGTATATATATATATACACACATATATATATATATATATATATATATATATATATGAACATAACTGTACATGTATAGGTATCTATATCTAAATGTATATATATATGTGTCTATCCGTTTGTAGGTATGTATATGTATACATGTGAGTATGTATGTTTTTATGTGTGTAAATTATTGTAATGTACAGCTATATCATTGTATAATTGCTTCAGATGGTCGTTGTCTGTCAGTTGTAATGTCTAATTCATATTCTGACAGGAAATATAAAACGCTTTCTTTTCCTATAATGACTAACTGGGTTTAAGTGAACGTCTGGTTATAGAGGCGTCGACTTCACTGTTGATATCGCCGGAGGTGGTATTACCTGTCGGGTGAATATCAGCAAGTTTGTTTTGCCTTCTTTTGGTTAGAAATATCGTGTAAGCAAATTTCACTCTGAACTATGAATAAAAACGAATTGAAAATCATCATTTGAAGCATACACACCGTATATTTTATCCGATGCTACAATAATATACTAATGCCCAGACGTGAACGCTGTTCGATAGAATTGCGACTCCGAAAGACCTGGTTCCTGGTTCAGTTTATTGTCCGGCTGATTTGCACTACTCTTTTCTACTTTATCTTGGTTTAACCAATCACTTGCAGGTGAAATTTGTGCCGTATATGATAGAATTGACATAATGTAGAATCAAACATTAGTATAAACGTTCGTTTCTAGTTTTGTCGCAAAGTCTGCGGTAGGCGATTGCATCGACCCCAGTACTTGGTTGGAAATTCATTTTGCCGATCCCGAAGGGATGAACGACAAATTCGACCTCGGCAGGATTCGGACTCAGGAGGTGAAGAACCGGAATAAATGTTGCTAAGCATTTTGACTGACGCACTAATGATTCTGCTGGCACACCACTTTCACCATACGAACGTCATGTAGATCGTATAGCTAACCCCAGCTCCCAATGAAATTATTAGACGATGAACTTCATCAGATAATCCGCTTCAAAGATAGTCTAAAAATTCTCGAATGACCATCAGGCGTTTTGCAAGGGAGCAGATCATTTAGGACGGACGCTAGTGGCAATCAGGTGCCCGTAAGGAGATGCAAATCTACGGAGCTAAGAGAATTGCAGCGGTTAAGCAACGCAGACAGGCTACGAAAACGAGCGCCATCAAATCCCCAATTCCCATTTCCTGCGCATATTACCTGAAAACCTTCCAAGAGCAGCATGACATGATCACTCACCAAGTGATTCCAAAAGCTCGACTCCAACTCCAGGATGGCTAGATCATTCTCGTCACGCAGACGGACGAAAAACGGGGTAAGTAAGATGCCATAACTCTATAAACACTATGCTGCTTAGTTTCCTTCAAATGTGCCGAACTAGACGTCTGGTGCACTGGTTGTTAATGCAAGTATTTCGAGTTCCTTTCAAATTCCTCTTTTCTTTAAATCATTAAATATATATGCGTGTGGCAGAAACGCAAGCCCTGTCATCAGCAAAAAAATCCAATATAGTGCTGCATGTAATTTAATCTAACTTTCTACTTAATTTTCAAAATACTAGCGATTACTATACTTAGTGGTGATTCTCATAGAATTTACTCAAGTTGAAGTCGTCCAGGCTGAGATGATTTATTTTCACATTTCCAATTTTTTGTCTCCTGTATAGTATGTTAACCAGTCTTTTTGAAATATAGAAAAAGCAACATGTTTTGAAGATATATCCGCTAAGAGTTGTATAATATACTGTTTAATGGCAAACTAATAAATGTTTGCTGTTGTATCGAACGATATTTCAAATGTCAACAAAGTGTTTCTTACAACAAGATTAATTATGAGACAACTTCTGCTGATGCAAACGTGAAACATTATCAGATAAACTATTGTCTCACCATAGGTTTCATATATATATATATATATATATA
>NC_068998.1:53590848-53599870 GCF_001194135.2 Octopus bimaculoides
ATATATATATATATATATATATATATGTAAACATATACATATATTTGTATATATATATATATATGTAAACATATACATATATTTGTAAATATATATATATATGTGTGTACCTCATATATATTTTGCATCTGCGCAAATTACAGTGGATATCTTTCCGAAAGTTATATCCCATATATTCAAGCACATCTACCTGAATGTCAAAGGCACAATTAAAACTTGAGAAAGAAAAATGGAGGATTTTAAATTGGTTCCTTGTTGAAATATGTGCGTTGATATTCTTAATAATAACTCTTATTTACTTATGTTCCGGGATGTTTTTCCTGTTTTCGTTGTTAAAATATATGAGCATATTTTTCCATTTGCATTTAGGTGGTAATATTTCACTTGGACCCTTTTTTTCAGCTAGGTGTATATAATTTCATAACACGGATATTTTTTTTCTGTGCATATGCTCACGTAAGCCTGTTTCTCTTGAAAGTAAACTTATTGCTCAATTTTATTACTTACCTAACTGCTCGTCGGTCTTTTTCCTTCCCAAATCTATAAGCTGTAATTGTTTTTTTCGAATCTGTCTTTTTCTTTTCAATTCGTATTCTCTCCTTTATTACTTTTTTGCTGTTGTATTATTATTTTTTTTTCTTTTAATATATTATGTTACCATTAGCTGCAATGTGGTAGTTACTTACATCATCATCATCATCGTCGTTGTTCTCATCATTATCAACCTTCTCGACATCGTCTTTGTCGTCATCATCATCATCTACTGTTGAATCACTACGTAACGTTTAACAATTCTGAGATGCAGGACGAAAATCGTTCACCAAAACCGTTTCTCTCTGCGTTACCCTCAACCCGAAGTGGTTTTGTCACGAGTTCTTTTATGTTTCTCTTCCTCAGGTTACTTCCTCTTACAACTCGTAGCTTATTTTCCTTCATTAAATCTTCTTGCTGTATGGTTAAGAATCTCTTTTTGCGGCCATACGGTTTCTGGTTCACTCCCGTAGCGCGGTACCTTGGGCAGGTGTCTTCTACAGCCCTAGGCTGATCATTGCATTGTAAATAAATTTGGCTGACGGAAACTGTGTGAAATTCTGTTGAGTTTATATATATGTATGCGTGTGTATATATATGACAACCGCTGATGGTTTATTTATGTCACCATAACTTAGTGATTCGGTAAAAAATAAAACGATAGAATAATTAAAACATAAAGTACTTTAAAACATAAAGTACTAGTGTCACTGGTCTCTATTTGTTTGACAAAACCTTTCAAAGTGGTGCTCCAGTATGGCCGCAGCCCAATGACTGGAACGAGCAAAATATAGAAAAACAAATCTTCCTTTTCTTTACATCTTAACCATTGTTCTTATTCCCCTCCCAACATTAATCTTTCAATATTCAGATTTTCAAGATACATTCTGTTAAGATTACGCCATATATTTATTTAAATCTTTCGTACATATTTTCTTCTTCTTCTTCTTCTTTCGGTGCCATACGTCACCCTGTTTCAAAATATTCCATAATCTTTCACCAAGCTCTTTCTTTTCCACAAAGCAGCAGCTTCACTTCTGCATACCGTTATGTACATAATAATCTTCGCTATTAATTGTTCTTGTTCAGAAACATTTACTATTTCTCACTTGAGTTTATTCCACACAATAAACCAAACGGTGTAGTTTCCCTTTCAGTATGTACAAACCACCAAAATATATGTTGCGCAAATATTTGATTTTCGTAAGAGAATAATGAATATTTATTGTGCAAATAATCATTATCATAATTATTGTTATCATGTTTTATTATGTCTATAATAATCTGCTTGTTCGTTCACCTGTAATACTTTAGTTAGTGAGGGAGGTGTGAGTGGAGAAGGATGTATATGGTCACGTGGTTAGTTGAAAGGAGGGGCGAAGGGAGAGAGGGAGAGGGAAGTGTTAACGACGTGCTGTAGTGTGGGGAGGGAAGTGTAGAGAGAGAGAGAGAGAGAGAGAGAAAGTTTAGGATGGAATATTTTGCAGGTGGTGAGGTTAAAGAAAAGCAGGTAGAGAGAGATGGACAAGGGAGGCAGTTGCATTAAGAGAGAGAGGGAGAAGGAGGAGGGGGAAGAAAGAGATGGACAGGAGAGGGTTATCCAAGCTGTAATATACGACGTCCTATGTGAAGAATTTCTAATAGGAGATTTCTTGTATGTTTTTCCAACATGTACAATGTTTCAACTCTTATTCGCAAATGAGCGACGTGTACTGGTGAATAAGTAGCATCAAAGTTTTTTTTCCATATCTCTTCTTTGTATATGTATTTGTATATTTGTGTCTGTGAGCGTGTCTGCGTGTTCGTCTGTGCGTCTATAAACTTGTATATATATATATATGTGTGTGTGTGTGTGTGTGTGTGTGTGTGTGTGTGTATTAAAATGTGATGAAGAAAACAATCTATGATGAGTCGGCATCTGCTGGTTGAGTAAACATTGGTATCTTCAACCAGACTACACCATAAGCAGATTACGGCAACACATATCCTTCTTTCATTTTAAAAACTTATTAATATATTCACAAACATATTTGTTTTATATTCAGTTGCTCGAGTCTGTGTACTTTACTGATGTAACACAAGAATGTCAGAAGTTCAGACTATGGTTACTACAGAGTTTTCGTTTAGGTGGATATTGCTAAACACTTCAACCTTTCTGATTGTATTGATTATTGTATAACTTTTGAGTTTATAAATTCCGTTTATGTTCAGATTTCAAAACTGTGTGCTGTAGACATATTGCTACGAATCCAATAGAGGAACATGGCCTTTTGTAGCTGAACCAGAACCGAACAGATTTCGTAATTGCAACAGTTCTTTAATGATCTGTTCTCTTGCAAATTCGAACCACATATTTCCTTTACATGTCTGATTTGTTAACGTGCACACACACACACACACACACACACACATACATACACATGTGTGGATATGAACACGGAACTGAACAGCAAAACTAAACCTGCCATCATGTGGTTGGAAAGTAAACGTCTTGTATAGTCAGGAGATAGATAGAGAGATAGACAGACAGACACATATGTAGACAGATAGATAATATAGGCGGATCTCCTGGCTAATATCTCCCCTTATTCTTGTCGATTCGTCCGACAAGAATACACTTGGTACAGCATATGCACCTGAATAATAACAAGGAAACTGGAGCGCTGGTAGGATTAAATTTACGTGGCCCAAGCTTGTAAATTTAAGGGTTTTGTAAGGAAATATACAGAAGGAACTGTGAGAAGAAAACGTTATCAGGTACCCTGCGCATTGATGCATACGTAACAAGGGTCAGGCTGACTGTGAAATAGTGGGGAGATTAATTAAGGGCGTAAAGTAAATGGAGAAAGGGACACAGAAAAAGAAATAGGGGTCAGTGCTTATAAATGAAGACGTGGGGTCAGTAGAATCATTGCCGTGGGAATGTTTTTTTAATAGAAGAGACAGTCACGTGCACCCCCACATGGACACGCATAAAATATAACAGCCAAAGCGCGTACACAAATATAGACAGAGACGTAGACAAGAGAGCTGCCAAGTTGATTTGCGATGAAGGAGGGGGTAGAGAGGAGGTCGTTCCTCCGTGCGAAGAATTACCAGAAGAAACTGCTGCCAAGAAAAAGAAAAATGAATTATCAATACCGGAGAAAGAGAGAGAGAGCAGACAATAGTAATTATGGCAGCAAGAAATACAACAGCATTTAGCAGTGATAATAATAATAATAAAAAAATTAATAATAATAAGAAGAAGAAGAAGGTTTCGGGGTGGGCGTGACTTGTCAATGACATCGACCCTAGTACTCTGCTGGTACTAAATATACCAACCCCGAAAAGGATGAAGAGCAAAGTCGACCTCGGCGGCATTTGAACTCAGAACGTGAAGACAGACAAAATACCGCTAAGCATTTCGCCCGGCGTGCTAACGATCCTGTCACCTCGACGCCTTATATAATAATAATAACCCTTTCTAATCGAAGCACAAGACCTCAAATTTAATGGGATGAGCCAAACTAACATCAACATCAAATGAGGCATCTTTCAAGGTGACTCCGTCTCCCCATTGCTCTTTTGCATGGCACTGATCCTATTCTCAAACGAACAAAATAACACCAGGTATGGGTTCAAACTTTACAATACGATAATAAAACAATTTTTTTTATATGGACGATCTGCAGCTGTTTGCTAAAAATGACGAAGAAGAGCTAGTAGGGATGCTAACAACTGTTAACGAATTCAGCAATGACATCGGGATGGACTTTGGCCTTGATAAGTGTGCTAAAGCAACTTTTGTAAGAGGCAAGCTCAGGCAAACAGCTTCCATTAAATTAGACGCCGACACTACCATCAAAGGGATTGACCAACAGGAAAATTACAAATACCAGGGGATTAACGAAGGAGATTATATACAGCATGCTACTATAAAGGAGAATCATAGGAGGGTAAGACTCATCCTAAACTCTGAACTCAACACCAAAAATCGCATCGAAGCCATTAACAACCTGACACTTCCATTCGTCCAATATTGTTTCAAAATCATTAACTGGAATCTTACAGAACTCCAACACCTGGACAGGAAGACAAGCAAAATACTAATTCCTAAGAACATGCACAACCCAAATGTTCTGCATGATTTAATTTCTTTATATTTTTACCTTCAGATTTCGGTGATGGCAGAATTGGATTGGCACGAACGGAAGAGTTCTAAGGAAAAGTTTGAAACCGTAAGTTACTTTTCTGTAAGCACTTAGTTCGAACTGTGATGAGAGTAACTGAACATTTCACACTTACTTGTCCGACAAAATATTATACCAGTTATGTACTAGGTACAGTATAGTCTAAATATTCCACCTGTGAGACAACTTGCTTCATTTTCCGAGTTGAATTCTCACCTGTCTCTAGGTGTGATTTTGGCCTTTTGATGTCAACAAACTAAAATACCAATTCCCTCGATAACTCATGCCCTCTCTGTTTCCTTGGCAGTAATTAAGAACCGTGGTGCCGCTCATTTGTCAATTAAATTTATCAAATTCTACCTTGACAATTATATTCAAAGACAGTGGGGCTCAGACATTGAAAAATGACTAAACTGAATTACCCAAAGTATTTGCAGCCATCTTTCAAACTTTTAATGTTGAATTCCATTGAAGTGAGTTTGTAAGTTAATTTTATTATGGAGTTAAATAAATACTAATGATGTACTTCTTTGTAAAAATTTTGTAAAGTATTTGATCAATAATTATTGAATTTGTTACAAGAAGGACAATTACAATAATCACATTAATGAGGATAACATCAAAAATACTTAAAGCATCATCAAATGGTTCACAGCCGTTGTATGTAGAAAATACCAGTCTGAGATTGAACAGGTTACGCTGCTGGTTTCAAAACAGTTTAGACACATTCTAGTTAGTAATTTAGATTCATAAGGTCATATAATTTCTTGAGCATTTCAGCTGTTTTATAGTACTACCCAACACTACTGTTAGGAAAGCAGTAACAGCATGAGGTAACTAGTTTGGTCGTGTGGCAGCAGTGGGAAGATTTAAAGTATTTTGTAGATCGCAGCTTGAATGTGTTGACCTCGTCATCTGTTATTCTGGAAAATGTTGCAGGATAGCAACATTTTCTCGTTTTTGTTAAATATTTGCAAATCCTATAGGAAAAATAGCCGGATCAAAATGCATAAACAGCTAATGAAATAATAGAATATGGAATTATCCAAAGAATCGAATGTGTAAATATTGCACCGGCCTTAGCTCTGAAAAAACAAATAAAAACACGGATTGAATCATCAGGCTATAGATAATCGTATTTACCAAAACCCATTCAAAATCTACAGCGAATGAGTCAATACAAAATAATATTAAATTTAATAAATTAAAAATATAATAGAAAGCTGGAACACGTGCGTGTGTGTGTGTGTATTTTGGCATTTGCCTTTTTTTTTTTTTTTTTTTTTTTTTTAACCTTTCCAACCTGAAAGTGAAGAATATTAAAAGACAATGAAACAGAAAATACTATAATACACAACAACATAATTTCCAAAATCTTATACCAGGATATTTGAAATAATCATTACAAAATCAATTTAAATTATTCAGAGCTCGCAATGCTTTCTGTAAACAAAACTAAAAGGGAAAGAAAGTTGATACAATTCCATCTCGGAGAGGGAAAATTGTAATATTTGCCCAAATAAATTGTTTTTATACGACCGGCATCTCTCTACTGACTTCTTCCTTTATCTGCATCCAAGGTAGTTTATCATGTATTGTTCACAGGGAACAGAAATTGTCAGCAGATTTATTGTACAACTTTATTTCTTCTTAAAATGTTTTCGTCAATTGGGAGAAAGTCATTGAGCGAGCGAATGAGAGAGCTAATAACAGGTGGTGGGGGTACGATGTAAGAGAGAACGTGCGCTTGTGTGCGTTTCTGTGGTGCCATTACGTTATTGGCGTAATATTTACACTATCATTAAACTCACCGTTTCAGTATAAACTAATGAAGTAACGCAATATATTACTACAAACTTATAGAACAATTAAATACTTGAATTTTGAGAGGATTTTAGTAGGGATAATACATTGTAAGGATTCCGTAGCGTCACACAGAATACATGATCAGGGGTTCAAATTTGTAGTCATTAAATTGATCCTATCAGCGACCGTATAACTTTCGTTAGCCCAGTTTTTCCGACTCGTTATACGAGCTTCAGCATTTACGTTACATAAAATATGAAATGTTTAAGGGATTGTTTTGTTAATATGGGACGAAGATAGAAACATCACCTTTTTTCAGTAGATTTTTTTCGTATCTAGTGTACAGACATTATCAAGAAACAATATTTTGAACTGGTAAACACCTTAACAATGACTTATTACAGCAGGCGATTATACTTTAGACTTCTGACGATGTAATTCTCGAAACACGTTCATACTGTTGTGGATAGAAAGGTTGCTGAAATTTCGGAGGAAAATTAATTCACAGCCGGGTGGTATTAGTTTGAAATTAGTGACGTCTGCAAACATTCCAGCGTTCGTAAAATGTGAAATAATCGCCAACCATGCTTGTGCAAAATAGCGAAAATACACTGATGTAAAATCATACCAATGATATATAAATAAATTTTAAAAGACTCTTATATATACCTTGCATAAGATTACAGTTTCAATTTGAAATAGTAAAATACACAGCGACAATTTTCGATTTAATAAGTTCCTGTCAATTACAAGCTCAATTGATTTGCATATCTCGTTTTTTTTTCCTATTCCTTTAATGCTAGTAATCGTCGTTTAAATAAAATAGACGTATTTCATTTGGACAAATATTCTGTAAGAAAATCTCTTTACTTCGTTGTCATGCATTTTAGCTTATTGCATATCCGAGTCTGAATTATATTTATTAAAAGTTAACACCCCAGGTGTGAGGAAATATATTTTTAATAAATATAATAGCTTTGTAATATACATATATATGCACATAAACGCTTATGTGTGTGTGGGGGAATATATATATATATATATATATATATATATATATATATACCTGTTTGTATGTGTGTGCGCTTGTTTCATGTGTGAGTGATCATGTGTATTTAGAGATACAGAGATACAGAGAATAAGAAATTTGTAGAATGTGTTATTTCTGAACTAGCTGGAATCTAAAATAAATTATATGCTAAACAAACTTATCAATCTATATATATATATATATATATTTCGAAGTTATATGTGCAAGACTAAAGAATGTATTATAAATTAATGAAAAATCAATAAGAAATCATAAAAATGTTTTAAAGAATATAAATCTAATCATAAATATGAAAAATATATGAATAGTACAATTATATCTGATATATATAACTAAATTTCTTTATTTTAAATATATATGAGTATTATAGTGTAAAGAAAATGAAAGATAACAAAATATAATGTAAATGTTGCGTTTGAATATTCAGTTGGCAAAAACTTAACCACTAAATCAAGGGTATTATTACTGATAATATTTGTATGCATATATATACATATATATATATACATATATATATATACATGTTTGTTTATATTTGTTTATATATATTTAAATATCGATACATATATATATGTATATATATATATACAGATGATACATATATGTATGTATATACATACATACATACCTGATACACACACACACATACATATAAACAAGTGTACATCTATATGTGTGTGTATATATATGTGCACATAGGTGTGTACGTATATATAAGCATATTTCTGAGTGTATATGTGTGTCTGTTTTCACACTTTTTTTCTTTCTCTCGAAACAGTATTCAGAAATTTCAGAAATGAATATACTGTGTATATACATACATACATACATTTATATATATATATATATGTATATGTACGTATGCATGAATGTATATGTTTGTATGTATACATAAAACAGTGTTAGTTACAACAGGCTTTCAAATTCAATTGTTAATACAAATACAACCAATTTCTCTATATTAACTTGATATTGATTTAAGAATGTAGACTGTGTAAATATTTACTTATTTTCTTCGTTCATTAAACTGTAGTTATGAGTTATTATAAAGTTTACGTCTTCACGTATACGTGTACGCACGTGTGTGTATGTTCATGCGTGTATGTATATATATATCTTATACAAATATAAACACACACACAAATGATGGTGTATGTCCAATTTTGCGTGTGTGTATTCCATGATGTAACTCTCTGTCTTAATAATAAAACTTTCATCAAATGAGAAAATAACAATGTATTCTGCGTTTTGTATATAGTGTTTAAATAAGGAATTATTAGAAATTATTTACATTTATGGTCATCATTAAATGTAGAGGATACAGTAGTAACTAATGGTACCGTGACGATGAAGTCTGTATTTATACGTCATACATTGAAAATTGTTAATGTTAGTTTAAAACAAATTGAAATGTTCAAGCCTTTTACTCATTCTCTGTTTCTGCCTTTCTGCCTATATCACT
>NC_068998.1:53604258-53605736 GCF_001194135.2 Octopus bimaculoides
GTACGTAGTACATATTTAAGTACGTGCGTACGTATGTACATAAGGTAGTTGCGTAGGTACGTACGTATCTACGTACTTACGTATCTACGTACGTACGTACGTACATATCTATGTTCGTGCGTTGTACGAACGTACATATCTACGAACGAACGTACATACGTACATATCTACGTACGTGCGTACGTATGTATTTACATACGTGCGTACGTACGTATCTACATAGGTGCGTGGGTACGTACGTATCTACATACGTGCGTGCGGACGTACGTATCTACATAGGTGCGTGCGTACGTACGTATCTACATACGTGCGTGCTTACATATCTACATACGTGCGTGCGTACGTACGTAACTACATACGTGCGTGCGTAGGTACGTATCTACATACGTGCGTACGTACGTATCTACAAACGTGCGTACGTACGTATCTAAATATGTGCGTACGTACGTGTCTACGTGCGTGCGTGCGTACGTGCTTACATATATATATATCTAAGTACGTGCGTGCGTGCGTACGTATATATATATATATATCTACGTACGTGCGTGCGTTCGTACGTACGTATATATCTTCGTACGTACGTACGTATATATCTACGTACGTGAGTGCGTGCGTACGTACGTACATATATATCTACGTACAGGCGTGCGTGCGTACGTACGTACATATATATCTACGTACGGGTGTGCGTCCGTACGTACGTACATATATATCTACGTACGGGCGTGCGTGCGTACGTACATATATATCTACGTACGGGCGTGCGTGCGTACGTACATATATATATATATCTACGTACGTGCGTGCGTGCGTGCGTACGTACGTACGTATGTATCAAGGTACGTGCGTGCATTCGTACGTACGTACGTATATATCTACGTACGGGCGTGCGTGCGTACGTACGAACATATATATCTACGTACGGGTGTGCGTGCGTACGTACGTACATATATATCTACGTACGGGCGTGCGTGCGTACGTACATATATATCTACGTACGGGCGTGCGTGCGTGCGTGCGTACGTACATATATATATATATCTACATACGTGCGTGCGTGCGTACGTACGTACGTATGTATCAACGTACGTGCGTGCATTCGTACGTACGTACGTATATATCTACGTACGGGCGTGCGTGCGTACGTACGCACATATATATCTACGTACGGGCGTGCGTGCGTACGTACGTACGTATATAACCTACGTACGGGCGTGCGTTCGTACGTACGTACATATATATCTACGTACGAGCGTGCGTACGTGCGTACGTACGTATATATCTACGTACGTGCGTACGTACGTACGTATATATCTACGTACGTGCGTGCGTGCGTACGTACGTACGTATATATCTACGTACGTACGTGTGTGCGTGCGTACGTACGTACGTATATATCTATGTACGGGCGTGAGCGCGCACGTAAGCACGTATATATTTAGGTACCGGCGTTCGCACGCACGTACGCACGTATATAA
>NC_068998.1:53605925-53606709 GCF_001194135.2 Octopus bimaculoides
GTACGTATATATCTACGTACGTACGTGCGTGCGTGCGTGCGTACGTACGTATATATCTACGTACGTGCGTGCATGCGTACGTACGTACGTATATATCTACGTACGTGCGTGCGTGCGTACGTACGTACGTATATATCTACGTACGTACGTGTGTGCGTGCGTACGTACGTACGTATATATCTATGTACGGGCGTGAGCGCGCACGTAAGCACGTATATATTTAGGTACCGGCGTTCGCACGCACGTACGCACGTATATAACGACGTACGTGCGTGTGCGCGCACGTACGTACGCACGTATATATCTACGTACGTGTGTGCGCGCTTACGTACGTACGTATATATCTACGTACGGGCGTGCGCGCGCACGTATGCACGTATATATCTACGTTCGGGCGTGCGCGCGCACGTAAGCACGTATATATTTAGGTACGGGCGTGAGCGCGCACGTACACACGTATATATCTACGTACGGGCGTGCGGGCGCACGTACGCGCGTATATATCTACGTAGGGCGTGCGCGCGCACGTACACACGTATATATCTACGTAGGGCGTGCGCGCGCACGTACGCGCGTATATATCTACAAACGGGCGTGCGCGCGCACGTACGCACGTATATATCTACGTACGAGCATGCGCGCGCACGTATGCACGTATATAAATACGTTCGGGTGTGCGCGCGCACGTAAGCACATGTCTATCTACGTACGGGCGTGCGCGCGCAGTACGCACGTAGATATCTACATACGGGCGTGCGCGCGCATGTACGTACATATATATCTA
>NC_068998.1:53607620-53608329 GCF_001194135.2 Octopus bimaculoides
CTACGTTCGGGCGTGCGTGTGTACGTACGCACACATATATCTACGTACCGGCGTGCGTGCGTACGTACGTACGTATATAACCTACGTACGGGCGTGCGTGCGTACGTACGTACATATATATCTACGTACGAGCGTGCGTACGTGCGTACGTACGTATATATCTACGTACGTGCGTACGTACGTACGTATATATCTACGTACGTGCGTGCGTGCGTACGTCCGTACGTATATATCTACGTACGTGCGTGCGTGCGTACGTACGTACGTATATATCTACGTTCGGGCGTGCGTGTGTACGTACGCACACATATATCTACGTACCGGCGTGCGTGCGTACGTACGTACGTATATAACCTACGTACGGGCGTGCGTACGTACGTACATATATATCTACGTACGAGCGTGCGTGCGTGCGTACGTGCGTACGTACGTATAAATCTACGTACGTGCGAGCGTGCGTGCGTTCGTACGTACGTATATATCTACGTACGTACGTGCGTGCGTGCGTACGTAAGTATATATATCTACGTACGTGCGTGCATGCGTACGTACGTACGTATATATCTACGTACGTGCGTGCGTGCGTACGTACGTACGTATATATCTACGTACCTGCGTGCGTGCGTACGTCCGTACGTATATATCTACGTACGTGCGCGCGTGCGTGCGTGCGTACGTACGTACGTATATATCTACGTACGTACGTGTG
>NC_068998.1:53608429-53612427 GCF_001194135.2 Octopus bimaculoides
CCACGTACTTCCCTGCGACCACATTTCCATTGTAATTTTATTAACCTAAGGAGAGAATATTAAAGTTGAACCAAACCAGATTTAAACTTAGATCGTAAGAGGACGTACTTATTTACCGCAACCCAATATTATTAAAAGTAATAATAACAATAGTAATAATAACGATTTCTAAAACATGAAGAGATGCATTTCATATATTGTCTCATTTTTATTGTGACAAATACATTTATAACCCTTCCTGATATTGTTTAATCGTGTGCAAGGAATTAACGATTATAAACTAGGCAATGGGCTTGAGGCTGCTGAACAATTAGGATTTAATTAAGTTATAGAGTTTGCAACAATAGTAAGCATTATTCTAGTTTTATTTTCTATTTAGTCTAACTTCTTACTTCAAACCCCTCTTTTACTGGCATACTTTCGGACGTCAACAGATAAAAGCGGCATCTAATGCAAGATGAGCTTAGTTACCGCTAATGGCATAACATTCGAACACATGTTATGATAAATAGACTAATACTATAGAGTTTTAAAAACATTGGCACAAACATTGTCAAAGAATCAATTTTGACATTTTTTTCTTCGGGCTAATAAAAAGAATCGAAATCTGGTTGATTTATTCGACAAACTATGTGCCCTTGGGGCCAAGTTAGTAAACATTAACCTTTTCATCATCTGCAATCGATACAGTAACCGCACTTAGCATGTACTGGCTTCACTTCAATCAAATACATCAATCGATAGAGTGGCTTAGTGCTGAAGTTAGATAATCATAACTCGTAGGATCCTTATTAGCCTTTTTATTTAGAAAATAAAAAAGGTTATTGTAAAAAAAAAAACGAACAAACGTGGAAAGAATGAATTGAAACCAATCAGCTTCCGATATCAGCGGATTGTGAACTCAGGATGTAGAGTAAATCATTTACTCCAACGCTCTACCGATTCCTCCATCAGCCTCCATAGATATTGTTAACAGTTAGCATAACAATAAGGATCAATTGCCTGTCTCCAAAACGTCTCATTCACACAAACGAACGTGTTACGAAATAAATAAGAAATAACACGATTTTGTCGCAGAACATTTTAGATTACATTTGCTTTTATTTCTTACTTATTTTAATGATTAGAGTGGGGGCCACGCTTGGACACCGCCTTCAAGAATTTTCAGTCGAATTAATTGACCCCAGTAATTCTTTTAAGCCGGAATTTAATCTATCGCTCTCTATAGCCGAGGCGTTAAGTTACGGGCACGTAAACACATGAATACCAGTTGTAAACAGGGCGGTGGGAGACAAATATACACACATATACGAAGGGCTTCTTTCAGTTTCCGTCTATCAAATTCACTCACAAGGCTTCCAAATTTTAAAATTTCCCAACAATTACCCAAAACACTGGTGAAAAAGACAATGGTAAAAAAATACCAAAATCTTTTCCAATCTTTTGTCTTCTCTCACACACAAACACACCTATGTGCTATATTTGAACAATACTATTTCACTTTGATATTTTCTGCTGTATTTCTCCACCATATGCATGTAGTTTGTTTGGAAAAATAAAGTTCATAACTTATTTTTTATCAAAATTACTAAATCATTTCAATGCCAACGCTTCAAGAAGAAGCGGTGACGCTTTGTCCTCCACTCTTATAAACCTTTCATTGACCACACGCCACAAATATATAACCACCTCGACAATGAGTTAACAATGGCCAGTATAATTTGTTGTACGTCAACGATGACCTCTTTTACTAATAAAATAAATGATACTCTCCCTCCCACCTCTGTACAATTGAATATGTTTATTATTAATCAGAGCATGAAAGCGGCGTGGTGGTAAAATGGTTAGGATGCTGGACAAAATACTCCTCAAAGGTCGTCTTTGGAGTTCAAACTCCTCCAAGGTTGTCTTTGCGTTTCAGCATTTTGGGTTCTATAAAAACAAGTGCTGAGATGGATGGGGTCGACATCCTCCACCCCCTCGAAAACTTGATTGTCTATCAAAATATGAAATCAGTTTTTTGGTTGTAACAGAATAAACTTTTGCCAAGCTCTAGCAAGTAAATCTATTGTGGACTTCTAAATGTAATCATTCTTTTATTATAGCAATTTTCTTATTCAAAATTTGACTTATATTTAATTTCACAATCATCAAATAAAAGCCAAAGTTTTGCAAACTTTGGTATTTATTCGATGATTGTGAATTTATTCATACGTATTTTATATTGAACGTAATAAAATTCTGTAAATATGTTGTATACAGATTCACCGAAAGATAATTACTTTTTAAACGCTATATACGGCTCTGTATGTTTGTATACAGGTACATCTAGATAGACAAAGAGTACTTTTTCTTTCGTTTCAACACAATACATCGAAAAATTGCGACTGAGTCAGTGTTTAATCATGTTTTTTTCATATTTTTCATATTTTCCTTATTTCTTTGTTATTGATTTGGAGCAACAACAAAACAATTAAGTGAAATTCATTAAGTCTTCAAGAACATCTTGAAGTAATCTTCTGGAATAAAAACTGGTGGTGACACCTTGTGGCAGTGTTTTTGTAGTAGAAGCCAGTAGATATACAGAAATATAGATATATAAATGTGTGTGTGTGTGTGTGTGTGTGTGTGAATAGTATTGATAGTGACTTCGAAGTTTCGACTATTTATATCATCGGGCTGTGTTACATTTGGATTTATCTTGGCTTTATATATTCTTTGTGAAGTTAAATTGTTCAGCGGTAGGCGAAGCTCTGTAAAATTATCATTACGTTGCTACAACCTACCTTAAAACCAAATTCCCATTGAATAGAGTTTCAAAGAGACAAGATGACCCCGGATATACCACAGTCCGATGATTGTTTGAGAGGGGGAAACTTCGAAGTAAGTGGTATTACTATTCTTCTTAAATTATAATGCATGTACATCTGCAGGTTCATGGCTTAGTTATGAGTCTATGTAGAGCTCGCTTGGTGAACATAGAAGTACTCTGACGTCACCTAGTATGTTGCAAAATGTGTAAGGTAATATTAGAATGGTCAGTCTAGACAATTTACGCCACGGACAAAACGATTCGCCTTTCTTTCCATTAAAGAAGTGTTTGTATTAAATATTGGTGCGAGATGTGAGTGACTTCAGTACTGTATCTGGTGTAGCGGACAATATGTTGCTTTTGGCAGAATGTAATCAGCAGTAGAAGGTAAGGTTTGGCATATTTTTTTGCTACATAGTTATACATGCATATATTAGTTTCATTACTATAAAAATTTATCTAATTAAACTAATACAAGAATCTGCTGTAAAAATTATTACATAATAAGTAATAACTTTTAATAAAAATCATTGCGGACGAATATTTCTGTTGCATACTAGTATTGAATTTTAATTTTCTTGCCTCAGCAGTCTTCTAACTTATGACATTTATATTCATTCTAGTAAGCGCTTACTTGGGTTACTGCTCGTTAAATCGATAGTATGTCGTATAGCCATCCAAACTGTCTAGCTTTCATACCCTGTCAGTGGTGTTGAATTAATCTGAAAACCAATAAACTTAACTCTTGCTGGCTCAGACCTCACTTAGTACTAAATATATACTATCATGATTTATATATCATTGATAAAATAAAAGGCAGTACTAAATCATTGGCAGGAATAGCGTTTATTTACAGGGCAGTGCTTAAATCTTCCCGTGAATAAATGTTGTGGCGTGATTCACCATATCAGTATTGCTCTTCGACAGCTAAAATGAATGCGAAGATATTTTTTTCTGCACCGACAAGAGAACATGTATACAACTGTACGACCGCAACAACTTGGCAGCCATCGCTGTAAACCATGGCTGTGTGTCTTCAAAAGCGAACGATTAATGAGGAAAATGATAGGACTGCTTATCAGGAAGGTTTACGATCACATGTATGCATATTACGCTACCTCATCTTTCCTAAATGCCTGATAATAAACACACACACACACACACACACACACACACACACACACAC
>NC_068998.1:53612437-53618406 GCF_001194135.2 Octopus bimaculoides
ACACACACACACACACACATACACACACACACACACACACACATAAATATGCATACATAAATACAATAAATACATACATGCATACATATATACAATCATACATAAACACACACAGACATACACATATATACACAATTATATATATATATAGTTATATACGCATATACATACATGTCTACGAGGTCTGATCAAAGAGTATTGGAAGTAGTCCTATAAAAATGAAACAACAGCACATATTTATTTGGTATTTAATGATCTCCGAATTAGTTTCCATTCTCAAGCCATACACTTTATCCAGCATCGTTTTGATGGAATGAGGACCGAAATTAGTTTTTTGTAGACAGCGCGTAGCTGTCTCGTTCCATAATCTCGGATTTTGGACGCCTTGAAATCGTGTTGGGGGTTCTTCCTCGGCAAAGACTGGGCCTCGATCTTGAGTCATGGTCAAGGTACCACGATTCGTCACCTAATATGGCAGTTTTTAAAAAGTTTCCGTCTTCCTCGACGCACTCAAGGACATCTGGAACCGGATCTTCAGTTTGAGACAACCACATCCTAGACACTGTACTTCCAAGCCCTACTGCAAACTATGGAAGTGAGTAACAATATTATAAATGAGTGTCCATATGCGAGAGAGTTCAAGGGGAATCGTACCAAGTAGCTTCCCTCTGCATACTTTTAGCTCCGTTACCATAGCAACAGTCCCGATGCTTTTCGAGCAAACATCGTATTGTGAAAAATAAAACAGCCTACTCCGACTTTTGGCCATGGCTTCTCAGAATTCTGCAATTCTGTTTCAAATTTCAATATTACATCTACCTAGGCACTCAACACAACATTTGGAATTCTCAATCAGGTAATGTTTGCACTATGTACAATTTATTTTAATATTCTCTACAACTCATATCAGAGTTCTACGAGATAATCAGAATTTTTGAATAAAATTCAATCGACCACATTCCACAAATATCTAACAAATTTTAAAACTAATTGGTTCCGCCTTTAAGGAATAAGGCGACCTTGCATGTTTCAAATTAATTCTAACTTTATATTGCTTTGCTGAAGTTAGACTGAAGCAATTCATTTGAATTTAATATTCTACTTAACATTTTGTGTACAATGATTTGGTAATATTCATAGAAAGCTGTTTGCAATCTCTCTCTCTCTCCCTCTTCCCATCTCTCTCTCCCTCTTCCCATCTCTCTCTCCCTATCTACCTGTCTGTCTGTCTATCCATCCATCTATCTATCTATCGTCCAGTATTTAGTATCAGCTCATATTGAAGGAAGGACCATGAGCGCAATTATGTCGATAGAAATTGCGTGTTCGATCACTAGAGTGATCATATCGATGCTTTAAATGTTCGGAATTGTCATGCAAAATTATCACACTATTCTGCCTGAAACTTACGTTAAGCTAATTTCTATCTATGGAACACTCAACCACTTGGACACAAATTCAGTGACGAGATTGTGTAAATGATCGAACAAATGTAGATACATCGTATGAACAGACTAAGATTTGGTGATTTACGTGTGTGTGTATGTGGGCGAGAGAATGCTTGTGTGTGTGTGTGTGTGTGTGTGTGAGAGAGGGAGTCAGTATATATAGTTCCGTTTGTTGGTGTGCAAGAAGAAGGTAATAATGTTGAGTATGAGTATAAGGGGGAGGGAATAACGGGAAACAGAAAACGGAGAGCTGAGAGAAATCGGGAGTGGGTGGAATAGATCTATAAATGTAACGAGAGAATTTTATGCGAAAAATTATTGATATATAAGTATGCATGTATATATATATATATATATATATATATATATATACTGCTCTGTGTGTGTGTAAATATATACATATATGTTTATACATCTATATACACACATATATGTATAAATGTATATATATATACATAAATATATATATATATACATCATGCTCATAAATCTGTGCTTGTGGCTGCGTGCTTGCTCCGTATTTCTTGTCGGTGTGTGTGTGTGTGTGTGTGTGTGTGTGTGTGTGTGTGTGTGTGTGATTACGGAGAGTAAATCAAAAACATGAAATGCTGGAAAGAAAAACGGGAGAGGGTGAGAAAAGAAAAAGGAAAGAAAAGTCTTTTATTGCATTATATGAAAAACAAAATGTTATACTAAAGACAAATACTTTCAGGTACCGGCACCTATTATTGTTTGCCAAATTTGATTCCATCACCAAGGACAATTTGGCATCAGTTCTAGATAATGCTCGTTGGCTCTCCGCAAATGTGTCCTTTCTCTCTCTCTCTCTCTCCCCCTCTCTATCCTTCTCTCTCTCTCTCTCGATCTTCGTGTTTCTATGTTGTAATCAAACATGTGTACATATAGCGCACATCCAAACCTGCACACACACACACATATATAGGTATATATGCATACAGGCATATATATATATGTATATGTGTATATCAATTACACATGCGGACCAGCGCCCGCATGCATACAGACACACACGTATATATGCATACACAGACACACGTATATATAAATGTATATATATATACGCACATATATATATATGCATATGTATACTTTGTATATATATATATATATATGTGTGTGTGCATGCTCGTGTTTGTGTATAGATAGATACGTATATATACAGATTTAGATATGAAGACAAACTTGTAGACGTGTACATAAATGTGTGTGTATGTGTGTACGTATATATTATTCACACAAACATATATATACGCATGTCTATCAGTTTATCCACACTCACTCTCAAACTGTTTCGCTCCCTTTCTTACTATCGTATATTCCTCATACATGGGTCACCCCCACTATTTATTCACCCAATGTTTTTTCCTGGAAGTTTCTAAAAACTCTTTCATTCTCAATATATTCTACTTGTCAGGCAGTGAGCTGGCAAAATCGTTAGCACACCGGACAAAATGCTTAGCAGTATTCCGTCTGTCTTTAAGTTCTGAGTTCAAATTCCGCCGAGGTCGACTTCACCGTTTATTATTTCGGGGTCGATAAATTAATTACCAGTTGCGTACTGGGGTCGATCTAATCGACTGGCCACCACCCCAAAATTTCGGGCCTTGTGCCTAGAGTAGAAAAGAATATATCCTACTTGTGCTTTTTCTTGTTCTTTGCAATTCCATCTTTCCATTCTCTTTAAGACTATCTCTTTCACTTTCTGCGATATTTTTGGCTTCCTTCTTTAAACCAATACAATGCTGTGACGTTCTTTGATTCTCTTTTTTTCTTTATTATTTTCGTTTTCGTCATATTTTATTATTCCTTCTTGCTTAGCACTTCTCTTTCACACATGTTCCAGAAGTTTCTTTCCTTACCATAGATTTCTACAGATTGCTTGAAACTCACTAACTCCCTACATCTTGATCCTTGGATTTTACCTTTACACATCTATCTATCTATCTCACTAGCTATCTGTATATCTATCTATCTATCTATCTAGATATATATATATATATATATGCATATAGATAGATAGATAGATACATACATACATACACACACACACACACACATATAATGTGTGTGTGTGTGTGTGTGTGTGTGTGCATGAATATACCCAAACGTACCCAAGCACATCTTTAATCTGTTTTCTATTTGAATATTTCATCTTTAGCAAATGTCATTTCATATTGTGCTATCATTTTCTTGGTAGGTTCTCAATATCAGCTGCATCCTCTCTCTCCCTCTCGACTCTCCCCTCACATTTCTTGCTCCTTTTTTATCTCTATGAATGTCAACATTATATATCCTTTTCCAACATTAAATACCCCGTTTTCCATCTGTTATTTCTCATCCTATTCAAAAAGACCTGGATATCTTTTATATCACCACTCCTGTTCCTATTATTTAAATCAATTTTCGTGTAATATTTTTATTATTCTTTTAATAATTGGTTTCCATTCGTTCTCCCAATACAAATTGCACCTAGATGTATGCATGTATGAGTAGAAGCATGTATATATATATATATATATATATATATATATATATATATATATATATATATATATATATATAGATGAGTAAAAATAAATACAAAAAAAGGGGTTTTTATGATAGTGTATATATGTATGTATATGTACACATGCTTATATGTGTGTGTATGTGTGTGCATTATGTATCTATATATATATATACATATGTTTTAAATAATTCCCACTTTCAGAATATGTGGTTGCTGATTCTCATATAAAGAAACTTTTATCTCTATTACTGTATATCTATCTAGTAATCCATCTGTCTGTCCATCCATCCATGCATATCTATCTATCCATCCATCTATCTCTCTCTCCTTTTCTCTGTCTCTCCATATCCCTTTTTCTCTGTGTACGTATACACATACACAGACACACAAACGCACACACATATTTACGCCTGCTTATGGATTCATAAATATAAGAATTATATATATATATGCGTATCTGAGAACGTGGGTGTCCACATATATACATACATACACATACACACACACATTTTATATATATATATATATATATATATATGTATATATATATATATATATATATATATATATATATATATATATATATATATATATATATACACATACGTACACCTATATATCCCATTAACTCGTTGACATATCTTTTTTGCTCGCTAACAAAAAGTAATAAACGATGAAGACATTTGTGAATACTTAAAACAAACACATACGTAAATTCTCCTACAGACACATAGTACATACATACATACATACATACAGAAACATACACACACAAGCGCGTGCGCCCACATACACATGCAGCACGATAAATACTCACGAACCATCATTGGTTTAGAAACGAAAAAATATATATTTCACGCGCTAATAATTTAACGCTGTGAAAAACGACAGCGCAAGTTGTGACGCTGCTGTATGCAGCATATAACAGTTCACTCCATATCTTACATGGTCTTTTTTTTTTACCTCGGCAAAAAAGACAAAGGAAAAGTATACAACAATAATAATAATGATAAGAGCAATTCAGTGATAATAACAATTGTAAAAGAAAGAGTAAAATGTTGACAATGTTAAATGACATTCCAATTGAAATCGTAACATTCCCATTATATTAAGACTCTTCTATCAGGTTTCTTTCTTTTTTTATCTCAACATTACGCCAATGTCGACATCATCGTCGTCATCATCGTCGTCATCATCGTCGTCATCGTCATCATTACCATCGTCGTCGTCATTATTGACATCGACATCATCATCATCGTCATCGACATCGTCATCTTCGTCGGCGGCGACAACGGTGTCGTTATCATCATCATCACGATAACCATCCTCCTCCATCATCCTCATCATCAGCATCGTCGTCATCGTCCTCGTATTGATCCTCCTCCACCTCCCCACCTCATCATCATCGTTTTGGTCATCCCCATCTCTTTAAAATTACTACTGCTTAAATAATCGCAACAGATTCTCTAACAGATGATTCCACCATAATAACAGACAGAGGACAATAATTTCGAACCCCGTTTAGTAGTTACGGCATTGACAGAGCAGAAGAATATTGCAAATAACAGCTGTAGATTCGTTGCAATGCTGAAGACTCAGTTTTGAATGAGGAATCATTCACAAGCGAAGATGAATGATACAAATTTCAACAAGTGGGGTGGGGGAGGAGAGGAATCACTTTGACAAAACAAAAAACTACAGAACAGAAGCCCAGACACACTTTGCACCCGTACACACAAACACAGACACACACAGAGAATACGCATAGGTGTATATACAAACACACACATGCACACCGGCATGCATGCATATATATACATATACTCACACATACATATATATATGTGTGCGAGTGTGTGTGTGTGTGTGTGTACGTATGTGTGCATTTATATGCGTATGTATTGAAATGCACATAAATAGAAGATAGATACTTGTAAGATATATATATATATATATATATATATACACACACACAAATGAAAATATATACG
>NC_068998.1:53618416-53621879 GCF_001194135.2 Octopus bimaculoides
ATATATATATATATATATATATATATATATATATATATATAGTGTTTAAGAGAGAAAGAGAGGGAGTATGTGTGCGTGTGTATTTGTGTGTACACTCATATGAACAAACAAACAAAAGCTACTGAGATGTATGACTATGGAAAGCGAATTGAAGAACCATAAAAATACTTGTGTTTATATATCTGTCCATGTTTGTTCATGCGTCTACACACACACACACACACACACACACGTCTATAGAGGGAGACAGTTGTTTCCTACGACTAATATTGTGCAGGAGTCTATGAGTTTTTATGTTTGGATGTAAACGTTTTTGCTTGTAAATATCTGTGTGTGCTTGTGTATTTGTCTGAGTGTGTATGTGTGTTATCTTCTGTGTATTTGCGTGTGTGGTTATGTATGACACAGTGTATGTATATGGGCGTGTATGTCATTCGTGTGTGGATGGAGACAAGCGAAATTGCTTATGTTTCAAATACATTAAGACAATCGTATTTTTTTCCTCGATAATTGCTCAGGGTTTTATTTCAAAGGCATGTACATTATACTTTATTGTAGTTTGAAAGAGATAAAAATTCAACATAGTATATTTATGCTAAGATGTTCATAAATCATTATTATTTCAAGAATATTGTTATTATTATTTCTAAAATTCTTGTTTTGATTTTAACATTATTATTATTGTTGTTGTTATAGTTTGGCTCAGCTTCAGTCTTATTCCTGGGAGAAATTATGTGGATAGCGAGTTGCTAGTTGTAACCTTAGTTAGCCACAAGTTTTCAGAAGACTCCCAGGTGCTTAGAACCTTATTATTGAGTGGGAGAGCAGTGCATGCCATCAAAGTGACACTGGGGTAAAATATACGAAGCCCAATATACCCATCATGACTACCCGTCTGATAAGGGTACACCAGGCACATGCATCACAACCATATGTGCGCGACATGGTGATCTCGTATCAAGATAAACAGCGCATAACCTTGCTGGTGGGACCCAATTAGAATTGTCTTCGCGTCGAGTAGCCCATCTCGCTCAAAAGGTCCCTGAATAAGGGTTGTTTAAGGATGTTGAGCAAAATACCCATGTTTCCAAAGGTGAATTATTCAAATTCCAAATACTTCGTCTCAACACATGGCTCTGATGCTCCAGCGGTGCCGTGACGCGAGGATTGTTATGCATATATATGCGCGCGCATGTATACACGCGCGCGCGGAGGTATCTGCGTATAGGGTGAGGGGCTTGTGTATATATGTAAATTTATGTGATAAATATCATGTATGTATATATGCATGCATATATCAATTTATATATATATATATATATATATATATAGTACGTACATTGACGGATATAACCATATTCACATACACACACAAGCACATATACACATTACATATACATGTGTGCGTTTTCTTTTTTCTCCTTTTTCTCTTTATCTTCTTTCTCTCTTTCTAACCTGATGTTGCATGTACTTCGTGGTACAAAGTCCCGGCAATATCTTTACAAATGAACATTTTGGCATTGTTATAGTGTTATCAAAGAACACCTCTTGATTCGCGCCTCGTTGAATGAAAACCATCTGAAATAAGTGTGTCTTGATAGCGCAGTTTCAATCATAAGAGTACTCCATACATTCACCTCCCCGACCAACCAATATGGAAAAGAATTCCTTACACACACTTTCTCCTTTTAGAAATATGATTTCTAAATACCGACATAAGTAGAGAATGAAACACAATTTTCAGCTTCGATTTTCAGGCAAAAGCAACACAATTTATGACACACTGAAATAACCAACATACGCAGACTTTCTTATATTATGTTCACACTTCGATAACTTGTCTTTGATTATCTTTCTGCCTTTTTTTCGCGAAATATCTTAATATTGCGAAATAATTTTCAAAATATTACTTATTTCACTATTTTGCTCATTCTTTCTCTTTTTATTTTCCGTTTTTGTCAATTGAATATTATTTCCGAAATGAATTGCCGAGGCTTTCTGAATCATTGGCATATATCCGCAAAATTTCACGCAAACTATACAAACTATAACTCTCTCTCTTTCTCCCCATCTCTCTCTCTGTCTCTGTATATGTATGTATGCATATAATAGAATATAATATAATCTGGGTAATAACCTTACAACGTCCTTTTCAAAGCTCTTATGCGCTTATTGGCTATCATATGCCATCATACTGGATATACATGTGCGAATCCGATAGTGTACGCAGAATGTTTATAAACATTTATAAAGCAAGAACATGGAATGAGCAGTATTCAATCACACATCACAACAATTGTTTCTGTGCTCTGGTAACCGCTGATAGTTGTTCAGTTTTCTATATCATACTCTTACATAAAATATTATATCAAAAAAACATAAGATAATCACAGGTGTGTACACGCACGTCACCTGTAAGGCTAGTAACTCATAGCTGTCATGTAATTATTTGCTGAATAGACAAACTCGCATAAAACTGAATTAGTCTCTAGAACTACATCTGTTTACAAGCATTGACATCAAGCATAATTTCTGAGAAAAATATGTGCAACCACTTACGTTTTCTTCAAATTAGTTACTCAGTTATGCTGAAATTAGTAAAACACACACTAACTAGTCAGACGTATGTACTTTAACTGAGAAAAATTTGAGGTTCGAAATACGTTATCTTCGTCGATAAGTTTTCATTGCGTTAAATCAATAGATCAACCTCTTTAAAATATTTCACTTTTCATAAATATTGTATCTAGTGTACTAATTCGACTAATTCCCTTGTGACATACACTACAGTGACCAGTATACGTTGCGTCTGAATTTGCTCAGACGTGTTAAGAATGAATATGCTAATAATCGTTCGTATGATGAAGGAGAATGAAATACACTGAAGAGAGAATTCCGGACGAGACCAGATGAGTGAGGAAGGAGTTAGAGATAACAGTGTAAAGCAGGAACGGAATTCTTATATATTTATTTATTGTCCACAGGGGGCCAAACTTGGACGGGACAAACAAGGACAGACAAAGGGATTAAGGCGATTACATCGCCCCCAGTGCGTAACTGGTACTTATTTAATCGACTCCGAAAGGCAAAGTCGACCTCGGCGGAATTTGAACTCAGAACGTAACGGCAGACAAAATACCGCTAAACATTTTGCCCGGTGTGCTAATGGTTCAGCCAGGTCGCTGTCTAAACGGAATGCTTATTAAATTAGTTTTCTATCAAAAATGTTTTTATATTACAAAATATATTTTACATGCAAAAATATGCAGAAAGAAAGCCTCAAGAAATTTTTAGTGAATTACGTGCTGACATGTATGTATACAAATCTATATGCATTTATATGTATATATGCATATTAATATGCATACACACACATTTACCTACCCCCTTCAAAATAAATATATATATATATATATATATATATATATGCGTGTGTGTGTGTGTGTGTGTGTGTGTGTGTGTG
>NC_068998.1:53622338-53625180 GCF_001194135.2 Octopus bimaculoides
TAATGAAAAAACAAAGCATAGATATATCAGCGCCTATTAATTTCACGTTTATTTTATGTTATTCTACTCCACAAAAGCAGAAATGTTTTATGGTTTATAATCATACGCTATTTTTCTAATATAACACGCATAAAATACTTCCATTGACACCCACAAAATTTATAACTTCTGAAAAAATGATTTCTTTTGAATACAAGATCGTTTAGTAAAATAAAAATTAATATTTCGTATTTCCTCTTTACTGTATTACCTTTTTCTGTGAGATTTTCCATGCTGTTTTTTTTTTTTTTGTCTTTTATCCAATATCAGTGTCAATACTTGTTAGAGATAAAGAAAGATCGTCTCGATTTGTGATTTGTAAAGGATTGTCATTTCTTTGGTTAGCAGGATAGATTCTCGATTAAAACCCGACTCTGACTTGTTAAGAAGTAATAATGTCATTGGAATATGATTTTAAATCCTGGCAAAACAATTGGAACCTCATAGCAATTTCACACGCTTCACTTTAAGCAATTCAGTTAATTATTAAATCTATCTTGAAGACAGTGAGATGGAATAATCATTAGTACGCCGGACGACATGCATAGCGGCATTTCGTCCGCCGATATCGATTTTGTGGTTCATATTTTCGGGAGTCGATAAAATAAATACCAGTGAAATACTGGGATGGAGAAAATCAACGAGACCCCTCCTCAAAGATTTCAAGCCACATTCTATAGTAGAGAGGATATTGAGCAGTTTGATTTCTTTGAAACTCAATGGAACTTTCGGCTAGTCTAACACCATCATTTGTATTGTCAGGTACTCGAGATAATGTTGTTCTAGTTGGTATTTCTCTATATTTTATCATGAGAATGTGAGAAGAGGGTGGCTAATGCTTTTGACAAATAAAGTGGAGAGAATTAACCTAATTATAAAGTCTTATGCGATATAGTCTACGGTATATTTATGCTGTTGATGGAAGTGTTTCATAAGACGGAAGAAAGTTGAAACTAGCTGATTAACTCTAAATGGAGGGTTATTATATCATGTTTCTTCAATTAGTGTTTCTACTCCTCACTGCAGGATGACTTGTAACTGATTGGTGGGTTGTAAATACTCTTTCATCTTCGAAATCCCCTTGGAAAAAGCTCCGGTCGTAGTAAGTTCCTTGGTTATTACAGATGTGTATGTTAACGGTTAGATTTGAGATTATCAGGGAACATTTCAAAGCAAGTTTATTAATTAGAGTATGAGGGTATGTAGGAACGATGTGCATACAAGATAACGAGCAGTTTTCTTCCTCAGAAAAGAATAATCAGAATTATAAAGCTCTAGGTTTATGGCTTTATGTGTTCAAGATCATAAGTTGCATTACAAAGACCAGTCTATCCTTACATATACATAGATGTATACACACACACACACTACACACACATATAGATAAACAGATAGATAGATAGATAGATAGATAGATAGATAGATAGATAGGGCCTCAATAATTGCAGGTATAAACCTGAACTTGTAATCTGGATAGATTAACTGCAGATTTCTCAATAGTTCAGCACAGGTGTTCTCTTTTTCACAGATCTTCAGCTTTATCTTAGCATCCGCTGGGCAGCTGATTTCCACAACTGTGCACAGTTTCTCTTATCTCTCCCAAATCATTATATCAGGTCTGTTGTGCTTACATTTTATTGAGGTCTTCACTGGGACATTCCACCAGTATTCCTTTTTATTATTAGTCGCTATGGTTTCTACCATATTGTGGGTTCTTATTTCTTTGTCCGCTGGATTATCCTTCTGACGGGTTTTATGACAGAGTGTCCTAGCTCCAACATCATGTCTCATCGCTAGATAATACCGTGAGGATATTTTTGGACAACTACTTACGATGTGGGATATATCTTCAGTATGTATGTATGCCTGTGTATGTATGACAGTGTATGTATGTATCTCTCTATGAATGTATGTCTATACGAGTCAGTGTGGTCACAAAGAAAGGTAAGATGTGACCAGTCTTAGAAAGAGAAATCAAAAATCAATAAAAATACGGAATGGGGATTTTTTAAGCTGGTCTTACCAAAACTCATTATGATGTGTGGGGGTGCGTGTGTGTGTGTGTGTGTGTGTGTGTGTGTGTGTGTGTGTGTGTGTGTGTGTGTGTGTGTGTGTGTGTGTAAATGACGGCGAAAGTATTCTTAGTATAGAGACTGGATTATAATTACATTTATTCCAATGAAAGCCTATTCCGTTACTTAAGTTATGCATTTACTCACTATTTGATATGAATACATAGACACACACACACACACACACACCACATCTATGTAAATATACATATACAAGCATACAAATATAATCACACAAACACTCATAGACATATAAGAATATATATAGTGGTAAGCGTATACATACATCCATACGTTAACGTACACATTATACACGCTTACAAGCATAATCGTATATTATGTATTAGATGGCATCTATGCATCTAATTCAAATAATTTCTATGTTCAAACACCCCGTAGCGAATGGAATGAGATTTTCTAATACACGGTATTTATTTTCTTCAACTCCACAATATAATAATTTTCATTTTCACTTTGCATTTCCCATCATTCAAACTGCTACAATGGGATTCGAGGAATATCAAAGAACAGTTATTGAATGCAGAGGAGATGCCTACATATGTATGCGTGTATATACATTTATGTACCCACGCATACATATTTATGTCAACATATATTCGTCTCTATCTACTAGTCTATAATACATACATATGAATATATATATAAAACTCTCTCTCTCTCTCTCTCTCTCTCTCTCTCTCTCTCTCTCTCTCTCTATATATATATATATA
>NC_068998.1:53625652-53629833 GCF_001194135.2 Octopus bimaculoides
GCACACACATATGTATACGTAAATTTATGCAAGTATGAATGAATGCATCCGTGTGTGTGTGTGTGTGTCATATAGTCAGAGATATAATTGCACATATGAATGAATGAAGATATACACTTAACAATCTTTCATGTGTATATCTTATGCGTATTCATAATTTCATGGATCATGTCATATATATATCACTGTGGGTAAATATATGTGTGTGTGTGTGTGTGTGTGTGTGTGTGTGCGTGCGTGCGTGTGTGTGTGCATACATACATATTTAAGCAATTAACATAAGTATAAAAATGTATGTAAATTCACCGTGTATGTATATATATATAGAATTTAAAGATTTCTTCTCCCACAACAGTGTTTCTACTTATTTTTTTTCCCTATTGATTTCTTTCAACCCTTCAGCCTCCTTTTGTTCTCCTTCCTCTTCATCAACCTTCTCTTTCTCTTTTTTTACTCCTCCTTTCTCTCGTGTTGTTCTTGATGTTATTAGTATCATTATCATTATTATTGTCATTATTAATATATTCTTAACATTAATCATATTACTACTATCACTACAGTTATTTTTCTTAATATTTAACTATATTTCTTTCATAATATTTTATTTATCGAATTCACATTTTTGTATAATGTTGAGATTTTTAATACCATCATATGGACAAAAGACTTATCAAAATTTTCTATCAACTCCTATATAGACTTAAATTATTTTCTTAAGCTCCATAATGAACGCTTTCATATATCATATTTTAATTTTCTCTCGCTTCTACCTGAAAATCAAGTGAAAATTGAAACGAAATTTAAAAAAAGAAGCCAAACGGCAAAATAATTATTAAAGTATCATAAGTCATATTTTTATGTCATTAGATATTCTTTATCGAGTTTATATCTTTAAAGTTTTAGACCCTTGTTGTAGGAAGTTTGGGCGGATAAGAGGTACCATGCACATAAGCTGTAATTAATATAGATATCATTTTCATCATCTCACATGAATGTGTACACATCTACACACACACATATATGTTCATTCACACACACACATATATATTTTTTAAAGCAGAAAAGTAAAGACAGTTTGCCAACGCTTGACACGGACATTTAATTTAGATATATAATAATATATAAAACAGGTTTGTGTGTGTGTGTGTGTGCGTGCGTGCGTGCGTGCGTGCACGCTTTTCAGAGGATCGACTGGCAATCACTGCGGTTAGAGTTCAATACTTCTCCGCGGCAACTTGAGCAAATGGCTTCCGCTAGAGTCAATGACAAATGTGGGTTTACTGAAACCCGTCACTTGCATCTTTTTATCTTGTTACTGATTTCAGTCATTAGATTGCGACCATACTGGGGCACAGCCTTGAGGAATGTTATATGAACAAATCAATCCCAGGACTTTTTTGTGTTTTTGGAAACCCCGCTAAGTTACGCGCACGTGAACACACCAACACCGGTTGTCAACCCATGGGCGGGAGACAAACACACAGATAGATATATATATATATATATATATATATACGACGAGCTTTCTTCAGTTTCCGTCTAGCAAATCCACAAATCCACTCACAAGATTTCGGTCAATATCCGAGGATATAGTGTAAAACACATGCCCAAGGTGCCACGCTGAACCCAGAAACGCGTGCGATGCAGTGGGGCTGAGCGCAGACCCACACACATATATATATATATATATATATATACACACATATATATCAATGATGTCGGCACTCTCTAGCTTGCAGGACATGTACCCAAGGAAACTGTGCGGAAGACCACTATGTGTGAGTGTGTTTGCGCGCGCGTGCGCGTGCGTGCGTGCGTGTGCGTGTGTGCCTTTGAGTTTGTATGCTCACCACCAAAAGTTTTTAAATTTACGTAACCTAGAGGTTTGGTATACGTGACCAAAAATGTAAGTACCAAGCATAAGAATTTTGTACAGGGACCAATTCGTTCCACTAAACTCTCGACGGCGTTGCCCCAGTTTGGCCACAGCCCAACCAATGAAACAAATAGATGAGAGTTTACTCAGCATTATATCTCCGAAGATACATTCAAAGGAGCCGAAAATCAATCTTGTTCTGGTTACACAACGTAGTAGGCCTCTTTCAAAGGGAGCAGGGAGCACTACTATTTGGGGGTGGGGGAAGGACAAGAAATGATGGCAGAAATTCTTAGTGGTCGGTCGAAATGCTTGCTAGAAATAATAGCAAAAATCTCCAGAAGATGCGCAGAATTTTCTCCTTGTAAATAAAAAAAAAACAACACTTTGGGAAAATGTGACCCTGAGCAGGACAAGAGAAATATGTGTGGGAACAAGGGCCGGAATATCTTTGATCGTTAGTCTGTGGAACCAAGGCTGACCTAAGCTGAAAAGAGAAACGTTACAATGTCGGCAACAACGACTACAAAAAAAAAATCAATAACAAAGTAGCAAAAACAAAAACAACGACGACGACGACTAAGGCGACGAGGACGGGAAGGACGACGACGAGGGGGAAGGTCTATGAAACAACTGCTGTTGTTATTTCGGCAAAATAATAATAATAATAATAACAAAAACCGGAGTGTGAATATATATGATTGATGTATTTGCATATATCTGGGTAGAAGCCAACCGAGTTTGATTGAAAAGGTTATCCCTGGTCATGGTTAACTGTTTATTGATTGGTGCAGGAAGGTGTTGGTGATGATGATGATGATGACGATGACGATAGCGATGGTGATGAGGGCGAGGAGGACGACGTCGACGATGAGGAGGAGGAGTAAGACGCCGACGACGTTGACTGATGATAACGACGATGAGGATGATGACATGATAGCGATGATGATGGTTACGCTGGTGAAAATTGCTTGCTATGTTTGTCATTTATAGTGGCGGTGTTGTTATTAGTGTCCTTTTCTTTCACTGGCGGTGGTGGTAGCGGCGGCGGCGGTGGTGATGACGACGATGATGACGGCAATGATGATGAAACTTGTAGCGCATGCGTTGGCAGAGACGTTCGGTCGAACGGCGCTGGTGTCGTAGTTTTGTCGAGGGATCAATTCTAATCAACCAGCTTTATGTCGGAAGGCATTCCAACCGTGACCATCATGCATAGTTTGTGCAATGAAAGACTGAACTATGTCTACGTGCCCTTCCTGCTTGCAAATTAATTAATTAATGCAAGAATTTCTCCGCCACATTTCCTTGCAATTTCCTTGGACGAATTGGTCGACCTCGTAACAGACTTCCTCGTTCAGTGTCAAGTTGGTGTAGCTATTGTTGTAGTTGTTGGAGGTGGTGGTTGTAGTGGTGACGGTGCTGGTGCGACGAAGTGAGAATGGTGGTGCGATGACGCGTTGGCGTGTGGGGGGGGCGACTAGGCTATAAACTTCCTCTTCAAGGTTGTGATGTTGCCATTTGAGACGCTTGTGTTGCTGTTGATGTCTGCCTACCCCTTATCATCATCAGCAGCATCATTATTATCGTCTCATCATCATCATCATTATCGTCTCATCATCATTATCGTCTCATCATCATCATCATAGTAGTAGTAGTAGTGGTGGTGGTGCTAGTGGTAGTTGTGAAAATTGCAGTAGTAGTAGTAGTGGTGATGGTGCTGCCGCAGCTGGTTGTGGTGGTGGTGGTGCTGTTGCTGGTCACAGGTGTATGGTTGTTTGAGCCGGTGGTGATGGTAGGTAGGAATATTAAGAAGACGGAGGGGAAGAAAAGGTAAGGAATTGCAAAAGAAATTTGTTAAAAAGTGAAAGTAAAATATATTGATGGTAACAAAACGAAGAGACAAGTGTAAAATATCATGTTACTTATCTTTACACACATGCAGGCCATGAAATATATATACAACTACATCCATCTATCAACATATATACATGCATATATATATATATATATATATATATATAATGTATGTATACACACACTCACACACAAGGATATAAAATTTTAAAACGTGCGAACTCAATATATGTGTGTGTGTGTGTTTATATATGCCCCACTGTCTTTCTCTATATACCTACCTACATACATACACACACATGTATATATACATATACATACATATATATACCTTCAATGAAGGTATACATACATATACCTTCAATGTATAATTATGTTACAACGTTCATATACAGTGTATATATAAATGTGTATATATATATATATATATATATATATATATATATAT
>NC_068998.1:53629981-53631885 GCF_001194135.2 Octopus bimaculoides
TTTTTTTTTTTTTTTTTTTTTTTTGTGTTAGCTAATGCGATTATAGCAGTTTACTAAGATAAAAAATACTATAAAAGAGACAGAATTTTCATATTTATCATATTTATTTTATACGGTTTTTTGTTGCTTTACTTTCAATTATTCTTTTTATTTCCTAATTCAGTTCAATTTTATTTTATGTTATTTCATTTTTTTTCTGTGTTCTTTATTTTTTCGTTGCGTTTTTGAAAATATATTGGCAGAACTGTGAAGTATATTGATCATCAATATGATGTAAGTGCTCAGCTATGATATTAGTGAAGATGATGATGATGTGGAGGAGGAGGAGGACGACGACGAAGATGACGATGAGAACAAGAAGGAGGTGTTGGAGGTGGATGATGATAAGGACGAGAAGGAACCGGTGGTGCAGGAGTGATACAGGAGGTGGAGGTTAATGAGGATGATCTGGTGATATCGTCATTTTTCTAGCTCAACTATTCAGTCTTGGTGGAGAAGAGATAGAATTGAAATATGTTCCAAACGTGACCATCCCGTTCTATTTTTCACTCAGTGTAATCTACCATAAAAAAAGCTACTAGCCTTAATGGTGTGCCACCGTTCACAAAAAACGTTCCAGTTAAGACCACACCTTTTTAATTAAGGTAAAGTGTACATGATATCATACAAGATTTACATTTTGTAATAATAAGTTGTGAGATGAGGGACAGGTGGTTGCTATTTCTAGCAGATCGAGTAATCAACATCCATAAACAAATTAGACCTTCCTGCATGACAAACGCATGGTGGTCAGAACTGTCTTCTCCATGAGGAGTGATTTGGTGCCGTTAACACACACACACAAAATTTTCTTTATATATATATGTGTGTGTGTGCGTGTGTGTGTGTACTAGCAGAGACACCCGGCGTCGCTCGGGATTAAAATGGTATAGTTTATATATATATAAATATATATGTATATATATATATATATATTACAGTTATGTTGAAACAGGTGAATCGGGAAAGTGCAGCATTGACGACAAAACATTTGTGGAGTAAATGATGGTCTAATTCGACTAATCGACATGTAATACATAGGAAGATTGGAGGATTCCAAGTGCTAACCTATCATGGAAAATTGGGGGTGAAGGTATGGAATTTTCTAACCCACCGCAAAGCTCAGTGGAATACACCCCTTTGAGGCGGTCAGCGCTACGTCTAACACGAGCCGTCGTATGGTTGACAGTCAAATGAATGGAGGTGTAATGGAGATATTCTAGGTAAATGGGTACATTCTAGAAATGGGTTGCAATGGGAGACGGTAAGGAGCTCGTAGTGCTTGCAATATTACCTTACCGCCCGAGCAGCACATGCCATTAGTTTCATTTGGAAATTTGAAAGCTTTGCAGAAACGACAATTAGAGTGTAGTACACCATTTTGTACAGAATTATCATTTTTATAGGAATAGGATGTATCACATCTGTATTGGACCTCTGTCTAATCTGGCGTGTTAAACGTTGTTCTAATGATTCGGCATTAAGTGTTACAGCATGCCTTAGCTGATATTGGGAAAATCTCATCTCCCTTCTCTCTAGAGACTGACGTGCTGCGGCATGCATCTGCTGACCTTGAGAAAGTCTCGTCTCCTTTCTCTGTCGAGACACTCGCCTTTGTTTTCTGTAATTGTGCTCGCTTTATAGGTGTTTCTGGAGGGATTACGTCTTTTCTTTGGTGGAATATTTTTTCAATATTGTAAACAAAAAATTATGAACATGGAAAAAATAAACATTAATCTCTATTTTTGTAAGCAATTGTAAATATATATTATGTCCGTATTTTTGTATGCTGTGTAAATTTATGAAATATAAGCAAATGAACGAGATAGCACATGTATGGAACTGCTAATTTAACGGTAAATGCC
>NC_068998.1:53632055-53643850 GCF_001194135.2 Octopus bimaculoides
ATTTTATATTGACACTGGCCAACTCACACTTCACGCAGGTCAGTCGTCCACAAAGTATATAAAACAAGCAACACACAACAAGGAGAAAGAGACAAAAATAAAATAACACGTGTCAAATTTTTTTTTTTTTCTTCCTAAAAACGTTCAATGACGTTAACTGGAGTTTGGGGTTCGAATAGACGTCATTCTATCTTTTGATTTATCATTACGTTGTATATATATATATATATATATATATATATATATATACAGTAAATATTTTATAAGCTTAAAGCTTATAAACGATAACCGTGCATTGACTAGGGTAAATAGTCTAATATAATAGTTCGCAGAACGCACCGGACTACCATTACGTTGATGGCTGACACAAGTAAAATAATAAAAGAATATATATATATATTTATTTATATATGTTAAATTCGTTTATGATAACGTTAAGGATATACAAATAAAGCTGCTATTTCAATATGCCGGTTATCGTTCAGTAATACTCACTAATGAGGCAGTATTTCGTGGTTACATCATGGTTATACTGATATAATGTACAATAAATATAAACATAACAATAATTAATTTTAGAATGGAATTTATAAATATTTAATGCATCGCTACGCGCGTTCCCGCAATTCACATAACTTTAGAGTCCGAGACCTTGAGATGCTTACAATATTGTCTATAATATTCGAGGGCATCAGGTTTATGATCATCGATCATCATCGTTTATTCATTTCTGCGGAGGGGCACATCAAAACCATCGGTCAGTCGGTGTTTTTTTTTTTTATCATACATGACTTTCATTGAAAAAAGATTCAATGCAGTTGTGTCAGGCATTACGAATAAAATAACCAGGTGCAACAAAACGCTTCATGTAAGATATAGGATCCCTAATGCCTACTGAAATTGCGATCTCATTTCATGGACTTTCATTTATTACTAACTGCCAAATTTGTGTTCAAAAAAATTTATTTATTACCTAAGTTGCTTTATAGCATATAATAAACTGCTAACGAAACTGATAATCGTACACTTTACGTTTATCAACTTGAAAATACTTCTAACTGCGGACTAATTTAAATTAAACCGTTCACAAGTGTGTGGCATTATAATAAATTACACCGTCCAAATTACGGGTCCTTTTGCTAGTATACACACACACACATATGTCTGTGATTGTGTGAGCGTGTGTCAGTTTTTGTGTCAAAGCTTCCCCACCCCTATACAACTGGCGTTCGTTTGTGCACGTCCCCGTTGCTAGCACTACACAAAACTGGAAAGAAAGTTAGCTTCAAATAAACAAATAAATTAGAACACAGACCAACAACAGAAATCTGGAAAACCGACGAATGTTTTTATCCAATATAAGCCACAAACCAATAAATAAATTATTTTATACTATAATAAACAGCATCAGAAACTCTCAGAATAGCCATATCATGTGATAGATTTCCTGAGTAGTTTCATTTGGGTCGGTGTTGCGACTGAACCCTCAGATATTGTAGACCACCACTTACCTCGTGGGCCATCAGATTGATTGACATGAAGGATTCGCGAACATTTCCGCTGCCAGAGTAAAATCACCAATTTAAATGTCTCAAATTTTGTAATCAATATATTGAACGTTTTCCCCCCACCGTGCACCACTTTTCTTTTTAAAGCATTTGAAACACTGTCCACTCGACATAATCCCTGAGCATAATATAGACACAGTGTCATGTACAGATGCTATCATTGTTACATTCTCCCACCATTGACCAGTTACGATTCCACACTTCCTCCAGCTCTCCCTCGAAGATCATTCCAATCGTCTAGATTTAATAGTTGCACTATTGAATCCGGAATTTCCTTTCTTACTGGCATCATCATCATCATCATCATCTTTTAATCGTTTCTGCGACAACTGGCGTATTAGGTCTGCCTAATCATGATTGTCCTGATGTTAAACATCAAAAATAGCTAGTGTCCAGTTTCTTGTACTTCGTATGTATCAAATTATTCGTTCAAACATCACGGAAATTTAAAAGCTATTTCTCTTGCGGTTCTTGACCAAATATTTCGTTCTACCGTAAACGATGTGATTTTAACTGACCATCAAGAAGAATTGAACTTATATACTTCGTTTATGTTACTAATATTCACAGTTGATTGTTTCTAGGAGTTTAAATATATCCACCACAATTCTTTCAAATGACATCAATTCAAGTGAATAATCGATAAGAGTGCTAAGTGTCCTTTTAGTGAAACGAAGAGTGAGATTTTAATTTAAATATTGTAGTCACAGTGGAAAAATAAAATTCCGAATTGTCTGGGATGAGTGAGTCTTTGTAATTGTGAAATTTAGATGACTGTTTAAAGTGAATTAATTGCGGGACATTTCTGAGGAATCTTTGATCATTATTGCATTCAAAATATGTCATTTATTAAATTTTTAGACTGGAAAAATACCCTTGGGAAATACTAAGAGGAAAACGGCAATTAATGTGTAACTGCACATTTAAGTGCGTTAAAATGAACAACTAAAATCTAGATCTGTTCGTAGGAATAATAGAAACAAAGTTGTTCAATGTGTCCAGAATTTAAATCTATTCATTTTGTTTTATAATTGATTTTGAAAGAAATTAAATTATGTCTTTGTTTACAGAAAATGTCACAAGATCAGATAATTGAAAAATATTATTCTATTATTCCGAAATTAAATACATCACTTCAGACGGTGCTTTTGACTCTTAATCATTTAGACAAAGAACGTGCAGCTGGCTGAGCCAACAGCAATCCGCATTGAGCATCAGAGAATCAAATGTTCAAAATACGTTACCAGTATTACATCGTCTTCATTTTTTCCCCCCTTTCTTTTGGGCTCCGAACACGAAAGAAAAGTGTGCGTTGTAAATCTACATTCAACTCTATCGTTTCCACTCTACACTGAACTCAGATAATTAACTGACATAATTGAATGAAGAGAATTACATAACACTAATTAGTAACTAATTAACTCAGCAGGGCAAATTTTTCACTATCAATTCAAATGCATTGTGATCGTTACAGCTGAGGATAATTCCGTTGCTGGATTGCTGCATCATCAGTCCTAACATCACCACCATTGCCGTTGTAGTCGCTGTCGTCGACGTCATCGTCATCACCTTCATCATCATCATTAGCATTTCCATCATCATCATCATCATCATAATTATCATCGTCATTGTCATCGACATTGCCGCCGTCGTCATCATCGTCATCATTGATTCCAATGATGCAGAGAAAAAGTTTGTCGGCATTACTGCGCACCTGGTCGTTGCTGAATGGATATTTGCTGGAAATTGACTGCTGTTTCTAGGAGAAGCTATAGCAATATATAGACACCCACATTGGTGTCTGCCTTTAAGGTAAGAAAGTGGCACATAGCAAGACGCGGTTGTAAGTACAACGTGTCGGAAAGTAGGAGATAAAAGAAGATGGTCACGACTGGAATACATTTTGATGAGATAAGTTTATCAGGTTGAACCTAGAACAACTCAGCAACAACAACATCTACGACTACTACTATTAATAATAATAATAATAATGAGAAGAAGAAGAAGGTTTACTATAATATTATAGTAAACCATCTGTTGTATATGGACGATCTGAAGCTGTTTGCTAAAAGTAGGGCTGTTAACAATTGTTAAAAAGTACAGCAGTGAGATCAGGATGGAGTCCCACACTCCGACAGGCGAGATGGAGTCGTAATGGGGGAGCCTGACTCCTTTGTCAGCCATTACAGAAGTGCTCTCGCGTGGCTAAGAGTTGTTTTGACTGTTATTTCTAGCAATGATGGTGCTCACTAGCATCCTGCGACACTTTAGTGACAACTGTACTTGTTGCGTCGGTTCTAAATTGCGAATAAGATATATGTATTTGTGTGTGTGTGTGCATGCATATATATATATATATATATATATATATATATATATATATATACGACGGGCTTGTTTCTGTTCCGTCTACCAAATACCACTGACAAGGCTTTGGTCGGCCCGAGGCTACAGTAGAAATCACTCGCCTACTGTGTCACGCAATGGGACTGAACCCGCAGCCTTGTTATTGGTAAGCAGGCTTCTTACCAATCAAGCTACACCTGCGATTACTACAATAAATATAAAATGCATGAACATAGCGCTGAGAGTGGCGGAAGAAAAATGTTAGAGCGTAGTGTAGGATTGAAACTTTACAATGTTTACGTGAAATTAAACTCCATAAATAACAAATGTTTAATATCGTAGTCCGATAGCAGTGTGACCAAATATGCATAAATAAACAGTGATTAATGCAACAATTAAATGTTTTCTTCATTATGAAAATGCCAGTCATGCCTCTATACTGGATATTTATGACAGCTAACTTAATAATTTTCGCTAACAAATCATTTAGGTGATCTGATTAAAGAATTCCCTAAATAGGAATTTGCGTAATGTCAAACCATCTGGATTGCAAACGTCAGGAGAAACAGAATGTTTAAATCAAAATAATGTTCATCATCATCATTATCATCACCGTCATCATCATCATCATCATTGTCGTCACCATCTTCGTCTTCATCACCACCAACGTAATCATCATCATCCGTGTCCTCCTCTTCCTCCTCGTCATCACCATCATCATGATAATCGTCATCATCATCATCGTCCTCTTTATCATCGTCGTCGCCATTGTGATGTTAACGATCGTCGTCGTAGCTGTAATCGTCGTTATTGTTATCATCGACATCTCATCGTTGATGTTGTCGTTATCACCATCTCCAGTGGCAACCACCGCCATCACAACGACGACCGCCACCACCATCGCCACCACCAAAACCGTTACTCCCATCATCATCATCATCTTCATCATCTTCATCATCATGATTTCCACGATCTTCATCATCGTCGTCGTCGTCGTCGTCTTCGTCATCCTCTTCATAATAATGATCATAATTGTGGTCAACTGCATCACAAACATAATTGGCATCATCATCGTCCTAATCCTCCTGATCCCCCTCTCTTCCTCCTCCTGATCCCCCTCTCTTCCTCCTCCTCCTCCTGATAATCATCACCATCATCGTCACAACAGAATACTGACGTTCATATTTTCTACAATCTCTAACTGCTCAGATACATTTCCAACACACTGTACCACGAATCATTAACAATCATGGAAACATTTGATTCATATTGCTGAGAATTAACCTCCCTGAGAATTAACTTCCCGTTCCTTTCTCGCTCTTCTTCCAAGTGTAATTATCCACTAACCTCTCAGTGCAATTTTTCATCCTGTAATCATCCCACATTTGAATTCTGTTGCAGTCATTTGTCTTGCAAGCCTAATGTCTTTAATGACAAGCAACTTTCCCGCTACAATTATGCTACCGTACCCCTCTATTACAAACTGCCTCCACAACAGCCATTTACTTACATAATAAATTTGTTCAAACAGTTAGCAGGAACTGTATAATATGTTTGATATATTGATACAATTGTTGTTTAACCCGGGGTCTGATGTTTCAGGATACAAATGATCAAAGCCACTCAACATTTAGCCAGTTTATTTATTTATTTATATATTTTTGCCTCTTAGAATCTACGTTGTCTAACGTATCCTTTTTTTTGGAAACATTAGTCTTGGAAGTCGAATATTTTAGGCTGATATCTCTAGCATCACCACTGACTGCAGAGCCAATGATTCATGCTTTTCAGAGTTGAACTGATGTGATTTAAGGGAGATTTGGCAGCTATTTCTAACAGATCTAGAGACCACTGGGTGGCCCCATCAGTAGCTCGTAGCTGTGCCAGTAGAAGCAATAATACGAAAGTGTTGTTCAGTACCTACAGGCAGTGGTTTTAGTAATAATCACTTAGAGTCTATGTTTTCCTATTGAACGGTCAAAAACAGTTTGTATTAATCAACATCTCGAGATTAAATTTGTTAAAGATCTAATATTCTGTGAGACAAATTATTGATTATTTTCTTTCTATTTTTTTTTTCATTTTGCTTTGTTATACTATATTCCGGAATATTTACCTGATCAGTTTGTCAGTGTCAGGCTGGCGAATGATCAAAGTCTTCATAAGCTGACGCATATACAGGCTAAATAACATCATGGTGATGTTAACATTAGAACAAAAGAACTGCTAACTTCCAGACCGAATACGACAGATACAGACACTTGCAAGCATTTATTACGGTATTTTTGTTTTTTATTAGCTTTGACTAACATCTTCAACGGAATATTTCGACAACATTGTACTTCAAAGTAAAACAATCAAACCTGTAGCCTGATGAAGATGATGCAATTTTATTTTCGCAACGTTAAAAGAAACGCTTCCACCAATTGCCATATGAGACACTAGTGCAAATACTCCATCGTTTACGACAATGAGTAGTTCAGTAGATTCGATCAACGAACCAGCGTGTTCGTAAAAGTAACGTGCAAGTGACTGGGCACTCGACAAAAACATGTGCCTTTAACATGATTCTTAGAAAGATTCAGTGTGACACAGAATGCAACAAGGCTGGCCTTTTGGAATACAGGTACTCCTCATTTTTGCCGGCCGAGTGGACTGGAGTAACTTGAAATAGAGTGCCTTGCTCAAGGATACAACACACCGCTGATCGTGAGCCGAATACCCGAAGAAGTAAGCCACACGTTTTCACATAAATAAGTGTTAAGACATTTGTGCCTCATCAAGAAACAGCTGTCAAGAACGAAGTAGATGAAAGCAGGGATAAACTTTGCCAGAAAATCAACTTTGCATTTCTGTATTCCAGGGTAAAATAAAATGTACCATTCTGGGTATTAGATGGTGGTACTCTAAGTACATCGGGCCGGATGCCTTGAGGTACACATCTCAGCTATTTGCTTTTTGAGTTCAAATCCCAGTATGGCCTACTTGACTGGTAGACTGGTTCCGATTCCTCTGTCAATGCAATCAAATAACGTAAGTATCTCCAGCTGATTCCATACTATTATAAGAATTCTGGCGAAGTTTTGGGCATCGCGATACTTTTCTTCCACGCTCCCACAACCACCAGAGGCCTTTTAAATGACCATAGACATTGCTTTCCATTTTGTCACTAAGATAATAAAATTAAAATAAGCCAATCCACCGAAAACATCAAAATTATATGTATCGGTAATAATCTAGAAAATTATCGCGTATATAAATACATTAAATAATTTGTCAATTTGTTTTCGATAATATTTAATTTTGTGCTGAAGTCTAACATTTGTCAAAGCTACCAATCATAATGGTAGAGGAAATTAATTCATTTATCAGTCGTTTATCAGTTGCCAATATATTTGAATTAACTCAAATTAGTATGCTACCCCTAAAAAGAGAATGGCTTCGTGCCTATGTAAGGAATCTTTATTATTATAAATGAGAAGGCTGCGAGTTGTCAGAATAGTTGGAGCATCGAAAATGTGATTTCCGATATTCGTCTCGATTCTTTACGTTCGAGTTTCAAATTCCGCCAAGGTCAACTTTACCTTTCAACATTTCAGTATCGATAAAATAAAGTAATATTCAAGTACGAGGGTTGATGTAATCAACAATCTCTCTCCCATTACAAACTGCAGTCCTCGTGTTAAAATTTGAAGCAAATATGTATTTTTTTTAAATATAAGAGACGTAAGGATGGTGAATAAACAGAACAGTTAAAATGTCGATAACAATGACTAACGTTGCCTTACAGTGATTCTTACTACCGTCCCGCTTTTATCCATCCTGGAAATATAAAAGAGAATTTCTTCCTGTCGTCTCTACAGGATCGATAGAATAGAGTACCAGTCAAGAAGTTAATGATATCGTCTGATAACCAACCCTTAATATTTATAATCTTCAGCCTAAATGTAATGCAAAATACTCCCTTTCTCATGGTGGCCCATTGGCAGCAGCTATAGATCGTCAGACAAAATGTTTCGCACTATCTAGTTCTGGCCGTTGCTGTTGTGCGTTCGAATCCATCCGAGTTCGAGTTCGATGGATTAAATACTAGTGAAATATTTAGATCAGTTTAATTGATACTTTCCATCAATCCGCCCCACATTTCTGGTTTTCTCTCAGTGCAAAGAAACGTAATTTTGTGTGTGTGTGTGTGGGATTCACTTCTGCAGTTCTTCAATTCTCATGTTTCGTTTTATATAGGCCGAGCTTAGATAGCAATATGTGACACCGAGCAAACATAGAGGAGGGTGATGACAAAAGGATTTAAACACTGTCAAGAGTCGGATCTTTCGTACATTCGTCGGGCCACTGGGATTGAATTTGAGACCAACATGATCGCAAAGAGAACTTCTAAACCATACAACCATACAGGCGCCTGTACACTTAATTAACAACTAAGTACATATTGAAATCCTTTCCTAACATAGAAATCGGATTGCAAACGCCTTTGGCTGGCTAAAAATATAAGGACGAAACTACTTTCCTGTTGCCATTTCCTTTTCAATTGAAATCCAGCAAATTAACAAATTGCTTTTAGCAGCTTCAGAACATATTTTCTCGGCAACATTGTTATAGTTATATGGATTTTAATAAATAAATTTAATTATAGAGTAAGGACAATTTTGAATCGTCAATTTTCTTTAAGCAGCCATTATTTCTTTGCATTCAAGAAAGCAGTGAAAACCATTGAAAATTTTCTGAAGCTTTTTTGGAACATTTCCTTACATGGTATACAAAGGACTTTTATTTTTCACTTCTATTTCTTTTTCAATAATCTAACTACCAAATATGTCTTTCTAAATATACGGAAAAAAAATTATAATTTCATAGATATTTAACAATATGGTTTCGTGTCTAACGAACTCAGTTTGAAAGCAGGTATTTCCGATTTCAGTTCCATTCCGCGGAATCTAGTGTCTTCCACTATATTTCTGGGCCAGACAATGGCTCATGAGTGAATCTGGTTGACAGAAACTGTGTGGAACTGCGTTATAGATACATATATTTGTGAGTGTGTGTGTGTGTGTGTGTGTGTGTGTGTGTGTGTGTATGTATGTGTGACTATGTATCTTATCTATTTATCTATCTTTTCATACCTATATTCATCTATTTATCTGTGTGTGTGTGTGTGTGCGTGTGCCCAGGCGCGCGTCTTTCTCTTTCAGTTTAAACCTGACATTTGCTTGCCAAATGGTGTTGGTTTTTTTTTTCTCCGCTCCGTGTGCGGCACAATATATCGATAACAACCCTGCCTGGACTTGTACCTAGGTGGGGAACCTTCCAAGTGCAGTCTCATAGCCCTTCATGACCGAAGAGCGGTCTTTACTGTGGTCGACCGCGTAAAGGCTTCCTTAATTTGTGCTTTGCATCGTTGCATTTTTTTCATTACACCCCATGTCATACTTAGTTGAGCGAATCTATGATCAAATGCATTTAACCCTGGTTATTTTGTCTTTTATATACCTTCTGTATCATCCAATGCATTTATTACGTTGCTTACACTCAATAGGTTACGATTTGAGGGAATTTAGTTACATTTCTAGCATGCCCTGTGGTTTTAGAGAAGTTCCTTTGCAGATTTGTGCATTTCGATGTTAAATAATCTGGTGTATCTGATGAAAAGTTTATCTCTAGGTTTCTCTCAGCTCAAAAGTAGATAACCATTTGTTATGTTTAATAGCACAATCGCTGACGGTGAGCTTCAGGACATTTTTATAAAGCTTATATTTAACATGGTGTGAATGCGAAATTGCTATACACAATATTATTTGAAATCAACATGGTATTCGTAAATGCAGTTTTACTCAATAATGCTGACATTTTGTTTTTCTTGTTCCGATAAAGTATTCAATTACCTACACCCACACAATGTGTTCAGGTTTGCATGACCCGCAATGGATTGTTCCGTTTCATAACTATATTATCAGAATTTCTTTCTTATCACAGCATCACCTGCAAAATTCCACACTCGTTCAACGCATTTAGCGTTGCCCAGATACAAAATAGCAAAATAACTTACGTAAGAATAACGATTTTATGCATTTATCGATATATTTATTTTATCTGTTTTTATATTTCCTATTTTACATCAATTTCACCATACTAGCTTCGAAAGGATAAATAATGTTTGCATTTATCGGAGCAATTATTTTGATTGCTGGAAAAAAAAAAGCCCAGAAACTGCTACAAGTGCAGATGCTATTTGTTGATACCGGGATTCGATAGTTACTCTCCCTATTATGGTATCAAGTCAGAATGTAAAGGAACAAGAATACTAGGAGCCCTTTAGCCTTTGCATTATCGCATCTCTTGCAAGACAAAGCAAATTATTTAATTCCACGATGAACAAGATAATAATAACAACAATAATAATGATAATCAGAATAATAATGATGATGATGACAATTACAATGATGATGGTGATGGTGGGAGGTGGGGTGATGATGATAACGATGATGACGAGGAAGAGGATGCGGAGGACGACGATCAGGATGATGAAGATGACAATTGCCCTGATCCAATACCGAGCAGTGGTTCTTATTGGCTTCTGTTCTTGGCTGTTTGGAAGTGCTAACACGTGTATGCTTTGTCTTTCGTTTAAAGATCGGCCGCAACAGATGTTCTGCGCGATACTGCATATTTGCTTGTCAGTTACTTGACCTTAACCGGTTGAGCATGTCCCTCGGTGGTTGCATCTCTGATCACGAGCAGGAATAGAGGGGGAGCATCGTAGCCATGTGTTGAGGGATTTGTGGGAGTTTGAATGGTTCACTCCTTGGAATATGATTGTTTCGTCCATCATTCTTAAACAATCCTTATTCAAGGACATTTTCAGTGGGATGGGCTGCTCGACCTGAACTAAATTCAGTATTTGAAAGTCCTTACTTCAAATGTCGCCGAGGTCAACTTTGTCTTCCATCGTTTTGGATGACATAAGAAAGATCCAAGCAGTGGGATCGATGTAAATGACTAGCCTTCTCGCTTACATTTCAGGTCTTGTACCTACATTCGAAAGGATCATTACCACAATCATTATCATCATCATCATCATCATCATTATTATTATTATTTAGGTGGTGAACTGGAAGAATCGTCAGCACGCTGGACGAAATGTTTAGCGATATTATTATCACCATTGCCTTTGCACAGCTTCTAACGCTGGAGATGTGCTACGGTGTCAGTTGTTCCCTACCAGTGAACTAAGGTAACACCTCCTATTTTTCGAGCACCTTCCGGAGTATTCAGGCGGTTCCAAGCAGTGCTCTTTTCTGCTATTATTATTATTATTGTTGTTGTTGTTGTTATTATAGGTTAAGAGAAGCCAAGAGAGATGAATGGTAGGTAGTATTCATCATTAACATTCTGTGTGTAACACATTTTAGTTTCCTTAAATATTTATCAATGACATTCAGAAGATTATTTCAAATAAATTTGGCCTTCTTCCGATCTTTGAAACTGAAGTTATGCCTTTCGAAATCTAATCAATATTCATACTAGTTATATTTTAATTACAAGTTTTACTGCTCTGCTAACACTGTAGTATCAGCAAGATAACTGCGTGCCGAAGTATCGGGTAAAGTTCATTGTAACTTGTATTAATCAAATCAGTAATGGAGCAGGCGAACTGGAAGCTATCCAATTCTTGGAAGTGATTCGCGAGACTGACACATCACGACAAGGAATGGAGTTTAGCTGTGTTTTCTTGACGCTTTAGAACCACTCAATCAATCAATAGAAATATTTTCGCAATCCCATGTTAAATATAATATTTAACATTCAATGATTCAATAACAATGTCTAGACATATTTTGTGCATATATATATATATATATATGTATA
>NC_068998.1:53643938-53646417 GCF_001194135.2 Octopus bimaculoides
TATATATATATATATATATATATATATATATATATATATTAGAGAAATGCTATATCAATCGGAACATCTAATTACTCGGTTATTTCCTACGTGAATTACTTCACATATGCACTGTTAAAATCATTCAAGCTTTACTGAGTAAGAGTCTATCATAATCACGTGAAAAATATATTCTGTAGCACTGCCTCCTCAAGACTTTATCTTGCAGATTTTGAGAATATATATTAAATCACTTGTAAATTTTGTAAGAAAATACTTAGTAACTTTAGAACATTTTTAAAAATATATTTTTACTTATTAAGATAAATTCGGTGTCTCTATATTATTGTGACAAATAAAAATGTCACAGAAAGTAAATATTTGCATCACAATAGCAGTGTAGTAGAAGCGAATTAACATAATTAATTCTACCCTTCTTCAACATTATCAGTTCCATTTTTATGTACCAATATAAAACACTATGATTCCTAACCATGAAGACACTGCCGATATCTGTTATCATATTTCTACCCGTCTTTGATTTTTTTTTTTTTTTTTTATATTCTATGGGCGGAAGCATGTTGTCAAAGAATTTGCTCATTGTTTTTGAAATCCTAGATAATGGTATCCGTGAAAATTATTCAACTGTAAGGTTCTCCCAAAATATATTTTGGTGAGCACTTACGGCAATAGAAGAGAAGTGTATGGTGTTAGGTGTATTTCAGCTATGACGAATTGGTTAGATCAGGGTATTTGCTATTAATATTATTAGAACGCATTTTACGTTCTCAGTTCAAACACCGCTGAGTTCATATTCATCTTTCATCATTCTTGGGTTGATAAAGCATCTATCAGTGGATTAGGCTTTTAATTTTAATCAAATTTAACATTCATCCAAATCTCAGTTACTGAGTCTACGCCAGAGATCAATACTGTTGTTCTATGCCAGAGATCAATGCTGTTGTTCTATGCCAGAGATCAATACTGTTGTAAGCGTCCTTTGGCATCGTGGTTAAAAATCTCGCCGCCTTTAACGTTGATATTAAAATAAAGTACCAACCCAATAGAGGGATCGATTTAAGGCTCCGCACCTCCCCGACTAAATTTAATCACATAATATCTATCACATGCATAGACACGTCCTAACAGTGCAGTGTAAATTCTTTGAGTAGTGAGCCTTGATACTTTCAAAAAGAAGTCATCATAAGATATCTCATAAGATTTATATTCATTATTTGAAAACTTAACTATTTTACATACGATAAACGTCCCCAAATGGAAAATATAATGTACACATATTGATTTCAAATATTGGCGCAAGGCCAGCAATTTCGAGGGGAAGGGCGAGTCGATTACATCGATTCCAGTGCTCAATTGGTACTTCTTTTATTGACCTCGAATTGAGGAAAAGGAGAGTTGATCTCGGCGAAATTTGAACACAGAACGTAAATACGGACGAAGTGTCGCTAAGCATTCTGTCCGGTGTGCTACCGATAGTGTCATCTCGCTGCGTTAACAATGTGCCAATATGAAATTCAACAAAATGACTAAATCTGCATAAAGTATACAACTATAAAAAAGTACGTATGATGGCTGAATTTAGAAAATTTCATGACCAGTTTTTAAAGAAAATTTTTCAAATTTAACAAGAACTACACGAATTTCTATTATACTACATTACACAATATGCCTGGAATTCTTCGGGCTATCCCATTAAAACGAGCTCGGTGTTTGACTGGGACTTGATTCAGCTACCCGGGGAGGTTCGAAGACAAGGTCGACCTCGGTGGCATTTGAACAAAAATCGTAAAAGCGGACATATTTGCTTCTAAGCATTTCAACCGGCGTGCTAACGATTCTACCGGTTCGCTGCCTTGCAAATCAATATCATAATAAAATCACGGGAAACGGATCTGAAAATATTTCAACCTGCAGATAACAGAGATACAGTATTCTATAAATAATGATATTTTCCAAACACAATCTGGAACATTGATAAGGAAATAAGCAAGGCTTCCACAAAATCATTTCAGAGACCGTTATAACAACAATAAAGAAAATGGGGGGAAACTAGAGATGCATTGTTTTTATCATGAATAAAGGCACAAATGCGCACGTGCTCGTAAGTTTATCTCTCTATCTACATATATGTCAATATATATATATATATAATTATATAAATATATATATGAATATATATATGCATTATATATAATATATTTAGATAGATAGATATACATATATATACAATTACATATATAAATAGACACATACATACATACATATATATAATTGTGTATCGTATTTGCTTATACATGAGAAAATTTATCTATTTTCTCAATTTTTAATCTAGAACCACTTGAGAGAAGAATATTAAAAATACATTAGAGTTATGTATATAACAGCGCATGGTACTTCAGCAACAAGTTCTTAAAGATACATGTTTTATGTATGTTTACAGAAATGTTTGAATATATATATATATATATATATATATATA
>NC_068998.1:53646573-53647082 GCF_001194135.2 Octopus bimaculoides
ATATATATATACGTATAATACAATATGCACATCATTCCTTCCATGCATAAACATATACATCATGTAGGCGTATCTGGATGTGCACGTGTGTATGCATATACGTTTATCATAATTATCACCATTATCATCCCACAGCAACAGCAGCAGCAGCAGTTCCATATTTTAGACACCTCTTCTTTTCTGGAATATATTTTATCGTTTAGTATCAATCGTATGAACAGCTTTCTGAAATCTCTACTTTTCCTCTTGTATTCCATACATTCTATAATAATTACACTTTTCACAACACACTCCATCACACATCACAAGGCACCGGTATTTGGTTATAAGCCAGATTCTAAATTTTCAGGCAACTTCTTAGAATAAATGTCAACTGAGTTTCTAAAAACAAATTAAATTATAAAGAATATTTGAGATTAGAGACAAAAATGGAAGTATTAAATATCGATAGATAGATAGATAGATAGATAGATAGATAGATAGATAGATAGATAGATAGATAGATAGAT